>NC_053028.1:233544897-233772408 GCF_003073215.2 Triticum urartu
TGCCAAGATGAAGGTGTCTTGGCCTAATGCAAGCCAAAACAGAAAGGGATGAACTCATTTGAGTCAAAGATTCAATTATTAGCTTATTAAACATGGCTTTATTAGTGCATTACCTCATTCTACTTAAACAGCAAGGTTAACTTGTTTTGTCATGCATGAAACCATTACAGATGGATAGATTGAATTTTTCTGATCATTTTTCATATATAAATCTTTGCATTTGGAGCTATGGTTGATTTTCTATGATTTTTAGAAGTTTTGATTATTTTTTGGAATTTCCTATTAAAGAATAAATCCAGAAATTGAATTAATGCATCAGCACTGCGTCACTGTGACGTCAGCGGGTCAAAGGCGCCAGCCCAGGTCAAACCTGACTGGTGGGCCCCTTCTGTCAGTCTCTCAGCTAACTAACAGAGTTGGTTAGTGTTTAGTTAGCACTAAACTGGGTTAGTTAGGCTCTGGGCCCATATGTCAGTGAGAGAGGGGTAGTTAACGGCGTCATTAACCTCTAACAGAGTGATTAGCTCTAATTTAAACTAATCTAAATTAGTTAAAAGCCGGCCCCACACATCAGTGTCTCAGATGGAGTCAAACTGGGGTCAAACCCCTGGTCAACGGGGCTAATCCCGCCGTTGTTGAGTCGCCGGCGAGGCCGAGATGGCGGAGAGCTTTAGATTTGGTCCTCTGGTGACCAAATCGCTGGTGGAGACGTGCTACGCGTAGCTGGGGAGCTGCCGCATCCAGTGGTGCAAGTGGTTGGACACGGGAACGCCGGAAACGACACCAGCGAGCTCGACAGCGGCGGCCGGAGTTCGGACGGGGTTGGGTTCGACGCTACGGTGCACGGGAGAAAGAGCTGGTGGTGGCTACGGGCTCCTGGTGCTGCGCTGAGCATAACGGTGAGCTTGGCTTCGAGCCACTGTGGCTCTAGCCACAACGGCGCCATGGCCGGCGGCGGGGAGCTTTCGGGTGCGGTGGACGTGGCGACTACAGAGGCCAAACGAGCACGGGAGCTAGGGGAAGAGGAAGAGGAGCTCATAGCGGGGTCAGAGAGGGGGTCAGCGAGCTCGGGGAGGTCCTGGCGGCGCCGAATCGACCGGAGACGGGTCGGGTGCCTGAGGTTGAAGACGAGGGCGAAGACAGCGTTCGGTGGCGTTTGGAGTCGCGTGGGTCTGCGGAGAAGTCCAGGGCGACGAGGCGGAGCTATTGGGCTTGTCGGAGGGGCGAGGGGGTGGCTCTGGTGACGTCTACGGCGAACGGCGGCGAGGATCGCGCTCGGCCATCGCGGGAGAGGGTGAGGGAGATGAGGGGGAGAGTGAGGGAGGATGAGAGGGGGACGTGGGGGTCGGCGTGGCATCCCTGGACGTCTCCAGGGCGTCGGCAGAAGCAGGAGGTGGCCGGCGTGTGGCCGCGGGCGCCGGCCACGCGCTCCTCGTCCTCCTGGCGGGAGGAGGACGACGACTGGCAAGGCGAGTCGGCTGGGCCGAGCCAGGTGGGCTGGGCCAGCACAGGTAAGGCCCAGGTGGGCTTCCCTCTCTCTCTTTTTGATTTGTTTCTGTTTTTTATTTAACTGCAACTGTTGGGCTTTATTAAAAAATACTAAAACGTTTCCAAAAATCCTGAAAATAATTATGGGCTCTGTTTAGAATATTTCCAACAGCAAACATTTATTTCCAGAATTACTTGAGCATTTAAATTATTTTATAGCATTTAAATGCCCAAAATCAAATACTTATGATTTAATTCAATGACCTTCTATTGACCTAGAAAATTGTGCACCAAATTTGCCAGAGGTTCTAACCCAAGGCAAAGAGAGTGAACTTTTTTAGAAGGGCATTTCAGGTTCATTGAAAAATAATTTTAGTAAACCCTAGTTGTTTCCAGGGGGGTTGGGGGTTCTGTCTTCCCCATTTCAAATTTAAGAGGAATTTAAACATGATGCACACTCTAATGCTTAAACTAACTAGGGTGTGACAACTCACCTCCACTCAAAAGAATCTCGTCCCGAGATTTAGGATCCTCCAGGAAGAAGGTGGGGTACTCGAGTCGAAGACGATCCTTCCTTTCCCAAGTGGCTTCTTTCTCAGAATGGTGTGACCATTGAACCTTGAGAAACTTGATATTATGACATCGAGTGGTACGCTCGGCTTGATCAAGGATACGAACGGGATATTCCCGATAGGAGAGGTTATCTTGTAGATCAAGCGTTTCGTGGTCCACTCCACGGATGGGATCCGCGAAGCAACGCCTGAGTTGAGAAACGTGGAAGACATCGTGAACTCTGGAAAGATGCAAAGGTAGTTCCAATTGGTAGGCAACTTCTCCTCGTTTGGCAAAAATGCGAAAGGGTCCAATGTAACGAGGAGCCAATTTGCCTTTGATACCGAAACGATGGGTTCCCTTTAACGGAGTAACCCGAAGGTAAGCCTTCTCGTCGACTTCATAAGTCATAGGCTTATGTTTACGATCATATTGACTCTTTTGATGAGATTGGGTGTTTTCCATTTCTCACGAATAACGCGAACCTGCTCTTCTGCTTCCTGAATCATATCCGGGCCAAAGAGTTGTCTTTCCCCGGTTTCTGACCAGTTAAGAGGCGTTCGACATTTTCGTCCATAGAGAACTTCGAAACGAGCCTTGCCCAAGCTGGCTTGATAACTATTGTTATAAGCAAACTCCGCGAATGGAAGGCATTTCTCCCAACTCATTCCGAACGAGATAACAGAAGCTCGAAGCATATCTTCCAGAATTTAATTAACTCGTTCTACTTGATCACTTGATTGAGGATGGAAGGCGGTACTAAAAGAGAGACGAGTTCCCTTAGCATTTTGGAAACTTTCCCAAAATCAAGAGGTGAAGAGACTCCCACGGTCTGAGTTAATTTCCAATGGAACACCGTGAAGAGACACTATTCGGGAGATGTATAAATCGGCTAGCTGGCTAGCGGTGATACTCTCACGAACAGGTAGGAAATGGGCTACTTTGGAAAGTCGGTCGATCACGACGAAGATGGCATTATTCCCTCTCTTGGTTCTGGGAAACCCAGTGATGAAATCCATACTGATTTTATCCCATTTCCATTCAGGAATAGCCAAAGGTTGAAGGGTGCCAGCAGGCCGTTGATGCTCTGCTTTAACACGACGACAAACGTCGCAATTAGCAATGTATTGAGCGATTTCTCTCTTCATCCTAGTCCACCAAAACCTCTGGCGTAGGTCTTGATACATTTTAGTACTACCGGGATGAATGGTGAGAGGGGATTCATGAGCTTCCTTAAGGATCAACTGGCGTAGATGTTGTTTCTTGGGAACCACCAAACGGTTCTCGAAGAAGACAACACCCCGCTTATCCATGGAAAAACATTTAGCAACTCCGCTAGCAATGTTTTCCCTAATCCGGGATATGCCCTTATCACGCTTCTGGGCAGCTATGATTTGATCCATAAGGGTAGGTTTCGCCACCAGGGTGGATAGGAATCCTTGAGGAACAATGTGAAGATTAAGCTTACGAAATTCCTGATGGAGAAGTGGTTAACTTTGTTGTAACATCAGGTTGTTACAATAGGACTTACGGCTTAGCGCATCAACCATGACATTGGCTTTGCCCGGGGTGTAAGTTATTCCTAAATCGTAATCCGAGATCAACTCAACCCAACGTCTTTGCCTGAGATTCAAATCTGGTTGGGTGAAGATATATTTCAAACTTTGGTGATCGGTGAAGATCTCGCAATGATTACCGAGAAGGTAATGTCGCCAAGTTTTAAGTGCATGGACTACAGCTGCAAGCTCTAGATCATGTGTGGGATAATTTTCCTCATGTGGGTGTAATTTCCGTGAAGCATAGGCAATTACCTGACGATCTTGCATGAGTATGCAACCTAGTCCTTGTCGCAAGGCGTCGCAATAGATAATAAAGTCCTTGGAGAAGTCTGGTGGTACCAGTACGGGAGCAGATGTCAGGCGTCTTTTCAGTTCCTGAAAGCTGAACTCGCACTATGGAGTCCACTCGAACTTTTTATCTTTCTTGAGGAGTTCAGTTAGAGGTTTAGCAACCTTGGAGAAATTCTCGACGAAGCGGCGACAATAGCTCGCTAAGCCAAGGAAGCTCCGAACTTGCTTAACCGTCTCAGGTGGAGTCCAATCAAGGACGGCTTGAACTCGCTCGGGATTGACAGCAATACCCTTACCAGAGATTACATGGCCTAGATAGGTCACTTCTGGCAACCACAATTCACACTTGGAGAATTTGGCATAAAGGCGTTGCTCTCGAAGTTTCATCAATACTAGCCTTAGATGTTAGGCATGTTCCTCTTCATTCTTGGAGTAGATGAGTATGTCATCGAGGTATACTACGACAAATTTATCCAAGTACTCCATGAAGACCGAGTTCATTAACCGAGAGAAGGTAGCTGGGGCATTTGTTAAACCAAAGGACATGACGGTGTACTCGTATTGGCCATAACGAGTAACAAAGGCCGTTTTGGGAATGTCCCCATTTCTGATTTTGATTTGATGGTAGCCCAACCTCAAATCCATCTTGGAAAAGACTGAGGATCCAGCGAGCTGATCCTACAGATCGTTGATCCTGGGAAGCGGGTATTTGTTCTTGATGGTGACCAAGTTGACAGGTCGGTAATCCACAACCATTCGATCCGTTCCATCCTTCTTCATAACAAAGAGGACGGGGCAAGCCCAAGGAGAGGAACTAGGACAGATGAAACCCTTTTTCAAGGACTCATCGAGTTGGTTCTTAAGCTCGGCTAGTTCTAAGGGTGCCATCTTGTAGGGTCTTCTAGAAATTGGAATGGTTCCTGGAACAAGGTCTATCACAAACTCAACATCCCTGTCAGGTGGAACACCTGGCAGTTCTTCTGGAAAGACATCTGGAAAGTCTCGGACTACCGGAACATCCTCAAGGTCTGGAAGGGGGTTGGCATTTAGGGAGTAAAGTTGGCGCTTGGCCACTCGGGTTAAGACATTGACTGTCTTGCCCGATGGGTGAGTAAGTTGAACGGTTCTAGTGGCACAATCGATCTTAGCATAATGAGATGACATCGAGTCCATACCCAAGATGATGTTTATGTCCGAGGACTTGAGAGCTATTAAGGATGCAAGGAAGACAAGTCTACCGACAAGAATTTCGTTCCCATGGCTTACTCTAGAAGTTCGCCATCTAGAGCCAAGGGTTTGAATTTCCATGGTAGAGGGCATGTCACAGAATGTCGTGTTATGTAATCGAGCTTAGTTCTCGGATATGAATGAATGAGATGCTCCAGTATCGAAAAGAACAGGTGCCGGATGGCAGTTAACAAGGAGTGTACCAAGGACGACGTTAGGATCCTCATGAGCCTCCTCGGCTGAAACATAGTTGACATGGCCATGTGTAGTGGTGGCCGGCTTGGCGTAGAATGTTTTCCCCGCGGGCTTACCACGGCCAACGGGCTTTCCAGTTTGATTGGAGTTGTTGTTCTGGGGACACTCTCGACTATAGTGACCCGGCTCTCCACACTTAAAGCATGTCACCATATTGGGGCGTGGAGCAGCGTTAGCAGCGGGGCCACCATAGGGCTTGGGCGGTGCAAATTGCTGGTTAGGACGAGGCGCCTCAAAGGATGGCCTCGGAATGAACCTGGGTGGCAGCGCCGTGCTTGGGATCCACACCCGGCGCTTCTGAGCTCCAGAGCCGGATGAAGAGCCAAAATCACGTGAGTGCTTGCGTGAAGTGTCATAATCAGTCTGGCCTGTCTCAGCACTGATGGCTTTATTGACCAACTTCTGAAAAGAGGTGCACTCATGCAGACGAAGATCGTGGCGAAGCTCAGGGCTAAGTCTCTTGCGGAACCTTGCCTGCTTCTTAGCATCAGTAGATACCTCTTCAGGGGCATAACGTGCCAGATTCCCAAATTCACGACTATAAGCATCCACAGTCAGTCTTCCTTGGGTGAAGTTGCAGAACTCCTCCCTCTTGCGATCCATGAGACCTTCCGGAATGTGATGCTCACGGAAAGCCTCACTGAATTCAGCCCAAGTAGTAATTTGGCCGACCGGGCGCATAGCTTCAAAATTTTCCCACCAGAGGCTAGCAGGGCCTTCGAGATGGTAGGCAGCGTAAGTAACCTTGTCGGCTTCGGCTACGTTGGCAGAATGTTGCTTGTGGGTGATGCTGCGAAGCCAGTCATCCGCGTCGAGGGGCTCGACGGAATGGTTAAACTTTGGTGGGTACAGCTTGATAAAGTCATTGATTGACACCAAGTCATTTCGCGGATGGCGTGCAGTGTTCTGCTCAATCCGCTCTAGCAGGCGGTTAGTCTCACGCTTGTTTCTTTCCGCCTCCAGCATTACTTCGGCCAGAGAAGGCGGGTGAGGCAGATTTTCACCCCTAGCTGCACTGGCTTCCCCCTGCTCCGAGGCAGCAGGGTTGCTGCAGGTGTTGACCATCCTAGGAGAAAACAAGACAACGGTTTAGATAAGGATGGCTCAAGCTTAGCAAGGAAGTGCAGAATGTAATGGATAACACGGAATGCAGCGATGTTCATCCGTATGTCATGGTAATATAAAACTGCCATATATATACCAACGGTCATACACATCATACATAGTTTAGTACAAGCCCAGGCTACAGTACAACTATGATGAAAGACGTTACATCTCATCAGAGGCACCCCAAGCTCCTATACATTATTTGTCTACAGCTCCGGAATTGATTGCACACAAAGTCATATTCCACAAGTCACGCAGGACAGTGGAGATACAACTACTACAATACTAGTGGTACTACTACTAACTCAGACAGCTCTGTAGTAGTCCTCATAGAAATCACCTCCATAGCCTGGAAGTTCAACGTGACCATCCGGGAATAGACGGTCCTGAGGAGCCTGTGGACCATAGGGGCTAGGATGAGGTCTTGGACCAACAAACGGTGGCCTGCGGGGACCACGGGGTGGGGTGATGCCTCCCACATCACGCCAATCCACCATGTCTGGCAAAGCAGATCTCACAGGATACAGATCCCTTGTATCCATACATCCAGCTTGCACCACAGGTGCAAACCGAGTCAATGTAGCCCAATGATCAGCACGCGTATTGAAAAGCTCCAGCCTCAAGGCCCGATTCTCTCGGTCCTTATCTTCGAGCATCTCGGTAGTGGTACGAGTTAATGAGTCCTCCTGAGTGGAGTCAGCATAGATAGCCTGAAGATACCCTTGCGCTCCCGGAAGTGAAGCTGGCATGTAATGGAAGTCGGTGTTCCGAAGCAGGCCAGTCCGGACTCGCAGGATGGTCATCATGGAATAGGCAGCATCCTGCACAGCCATCTCAACAGTAACCCCGAGTCCATGGGAACGGTGAAGGGGCTCGGTAGATCCAGGATAAGAAGGAAATATCCTGACGGTGCAGAAATATTGGCTTTGATTAAACTCTCGGAATTGCTCTTCGACGGTGTATTCGGGATACCAACGGTAACCCTCTCGATCATTACCCGGACTAACATAGCAGTATGACTGGGCACGTCGAGGCACCGGGTCAGGCGAACCACTTGGTTTTGAACACGGTTGGCCATCTGAAAGCACAACCACAATGCAAAGACATCAGAATTTCTAGGGAAAATTGGACAGCATAACAGCTGTAAATGCTCAGAAAAAGATTTGAGACATCCACAACAGTTCGCAATACCACTCAACAACATCATATCAAGGTTCTGATCCAATTAGCAACATACTAAAATAGTAGAAACTAAACTGGGGCTTGTAGCAACAATCCTATATGCTACTACGGATTAGTAACACATGAACCTGATAGAAGAAGAGAGCCTAGTCCTTAACCCACGTTGAATGAGAAGAGAATGACTCAGATCAGAGGCATAGGGTAAAGGAGTAAAAGAGCCTTACGTTCCCTCCCACAATCAATTCCCTTACATATAACTAAAGCATTTCTAGACTCGACATCGACCAGCTTGGCTCAACGAACCTACAGGCAGTCCGGCTTTGATGCCAACGCTGTCAGGACCCCGATCTCAAGGCACATCGATCTATCCGGTAACACCTCATATCACTTTGCGTCCTCACGCACGGTATCCCACGGGTGTCGCCTTACCATGGCCCGGGACCGTTTGCGCCTTTTGGCTCACGTATATGATAGTGTCGCTAGCATCCATATGACAGAGAACCCGGGCCGACATGGCTAGTCGTGAACCCAAAGCGGCTCAGGCCTATGTAGACAGGCATACATGAATCACATTGAGCATGTCGGTCATCAGCGAGTGATTCCGGACTGTAGCACTGGGCTAACAGGACTCCGGGGAACCCGGGCTGTAGCAGGCTAGGCAGGACTCCGGAAGTCACCGCGTGACATTTCCCCGAAGGGACAGACATAGGAACAAAGTGAAACACATGCCGGCCAGTCAAGTGTCCAGAACAGTAGTGCTGGGCTAGCAGGACTCCGGTGAACCGGGCTGTAGCGGACTACTATGGCTCGAGGAACACTAGACTACATTTCCCCATAAGAAAGGCTGCCAAGGATAAACAACTAGATTGTCGGATCCCACTCATACCAAGCATTTCAATCATACACACAATATGCCCGATATGAGTACATACAACATGGCATCACAACAAAACTCTACAACTCAAGTACTTTATTTAAAGGCTCGAGAGAGCCATACATAACATGTTCATACAGATAGGGGTCACATGACCCGACACTCAAGTCATACAATCATACAAGCACATGCCGAAGCAACTAGTCTGAGTACAGACACTAGAAAGAAAGAAGGCTTCTCGAAGCCTGTCTATCTACATAGGGCCCTCCATGGCCAGGATCACCACATGGGTGGCTAGTCACTCGTCGACGTCAAGGTCTACGTAGAACCCATCGGAGGGGGTGATGTTGTCATCTGAAAATAGTAATTAAGCAAACATGAGTACAAAGGTACTCAGCAAGTCTTACAACAAAACCTACTATACATGCTTATTCTCAAGAAGGAGGTGGGGCTATTGCAGCAAGCCAGCTTTGACTCTTGGCTAAGCTATCCTACGGAACTCCACCAGTAAAATAGTTTTCGCACACGAGTCCACTACTCACCAACACAATACTCCACCGAGGATCCTCCCTCGTCATCCTACGAGAGGGCCATCCTCGGTATTCACACTTATCTTGAGTCTTTTAGTAGTATCCATTAACTTGTCTATGAACTGCGTAGGCAACCAAGTAGTCCTTTACCGTGGACGCGGCTATTCGAATAGTTTTATACCCTGCAGGGGTGTACTTCGTCACACATGTTTCCAGCACTTAGCGTCTGGACACGACATGTGCTTGGCAGACTTCAAGTGAAAACCGATGTGGGTGTAGACCACGACCTGACTAACCTCACAAGTCTCTAGTCCAGGTTTATCGCCTATTCAGGTTCCATCCACAAGGAAATCCGGCCGGGGTGTCCTCAACGGCCCCAAACGATGTGTACAGGGTCCCGAGACGCCAAATGGGCGCCCGGCATACCCAGCCACAGTGTATCTACCACATCATAGCCCACCCCTAGGGTCAGCGCTACGCACAGCCGCCAACACATGTCCTACAAACACCAGAAACTAGTTGCAACTCCTGG
Source organism: Triticum urartu (assembly GCF_003073215.2). NCBI lineage: Eukaryota > Viridiplantae > Streptophyta > Magnoliopsida > Poales > Poaceae > Triticum > Triticum urartu. The sequence continues at coordinate 233,554,495 of NC_053028.1, forward strand.
ACAGAGGGTGAGAGGGGTCAGTAAGTCGAGCGGGGTCATATTTCAGGGCCCAATGTGTGGTAGTAGCTGAATCTTAAATCACGCATACAGATCTCAGTTCTTATGGACGGTCTCAATGAAACAACCCACCATGTACTCCTACATGGCCTCTCATCGATACCTTTACCAAAACATGTTCAACACATTCCTCACATTACCGACATATCATATCACTCTAGCCCATCACCCAGATGAACCAGACCTGACACAACTCTAAGCATAGCAGGCATAGCAAGGTAGGAATCACATACATGGCTCAAACAACTCCTACACATGCTAGTGTGTTTCATCTAGTTACTGTGGCAATGACAGGTCATGCAGAGGATAAGGGTTCAACTACCGAAACACACAGCAGTTTGAATCGCGTTGTCTTAATGCAATAAACAAGAGCAGAAGCGAGAACATGGTTTTGTATCGGAATGATCAATGGGTTGCTTGCCTGTTGTAGTGGTAGTAGGGTACTGCCCTTCAGACGGATACTCGGGGTTATCCTCGGAGGCAGAACCTACCACGAAAGACACACCGAAACATAATCAACACATGGCAATATGCAACAATATGATGCATGCTATGACATGCCAAGATGAAGGTGTCTTGGCCTAATGCAAGCTAAAACAGAAAGGGATGAACTCATTTGAGTCAAAGATTCAATTATTAGCTTATTAAACATGGCTTTATTAGTGCATTACCTCATTCTGCTTAAACAGCAAGGTTAACTTGTTTTGTCATACATGAAACCATTACAGATGGATAGATTGAATTTTTCTGATCATTTTTCATATATAAATCTTTGCATTTGGAGCTATGGTTGATTTTCTATGATTTTTAGAAGTTTTGATTATTTTTTGGAATTTCCTATTAAAGAATAAATCCAGAAATTGAATTAATGCGTCAGCACTGCGTCACTGTGACATCAGCGGGTCAAAGGCACCAGCCCAGGTCAAACCTGACTGGTGGGCCCCTTCTGTCAGTCTCTCAGCTAACTAACAGAGTTGGTTAGTGTTTAGTTAGCACTAAACTGGGTTAGTTAGGCTTTGGGCCCACATGTCAGTGAGAGAGGGGTAGTTAACGATGTCATTAACCTCTAACAGAGTGATTACCTCTAATTTAAACTAATCTAAATTAGTTAGAAGCCGGCCCCACACATCAGTGTCTTAGATGGAGTCAAACTGGGGTCAAACCCCTGGTCAGCGGGGCTAATCCCGCCGGCGTTGAGTCGCCGGCGAGGCCGAGACGGCGGAGAGCTTCGGATTTGGTCCTCCGGTGAACAAATCGCCGGTGGAGACGTGCTACGCGTAGCTGGGGAGCTGCCGCATCCAGTGGTGCAAGTGGTTGGACACGGGAACGCCGGAAACGACGCCGGCGAGCTCGACAGCGGCGGCCGGAGTTCGGACGGGGTTGGGTTCGACGCTACGGTGCACGGGAGAAAGAGCTGGTGGTGGCTACGGGCTCCTGGTGTTGCGCTGAGCACAACGGTGAGCTTGGCTTCGAGCCACTGTGGCTCTAGCCACGACGGCGCCATGGCCGGTGGCGGGGAGCTTTCGGGTGCGGTGGAAGTGGCGACTACAGAGGCCAAACGAGTATGGGAGCTAGGGGAAGAGGAAGAGGAGCTCATAGCGGGGTCAGAAAGGGGGTCAGCGAGCTCGGGGAGGTCCTGGCGGCGCCGAATCGACCGGAGACGGCTCGGGTGCCTGAGGTTGAAGACGAGGGCGAAGACAGCGTTCGGTGGCGTTTGGAGTCGCGTGGGTCTGCGGAGAAGTCCAGGGCGACGAGGCGGAGCTATTGGGCTTGTCGGAGGGGCGAGGGGGTGGCTCTGGTGACGTCTACGGCGAACGGCGGCGAGGATCGCGCTCGGCCATCGCGGGAGAGGGTGAGGGAGATGAGGGGGAGAGTGAGGGAGGATGAGAGGGGGACGTGGGGGTCGGCGTGGCATCCCTGGACGTCTCCAGGGCGTCGGCAGAAGCAGGAGGTGGCCGGCGTGTGGCCGCGGGCGCCGGCCACGCGCTCCTCGTCCTCCTGGCAGGAGGAGGACGACGACTGGCAAGGCCAGTCGGCTGGGCCGAGCCAGGTGGGCTGGGCCAGCACAGGTAAGGCCCAGGTGGGCTTCCCTCACTCTCTTTTTTTGATTTGTTTCTATTTTTCTATTTAACTGCAACTGTTGGGCTTTATTAAAAAATACTAAAACGTTTCCAAAAATCCTGAAAATAATTGTGGGCTCTGTTTAGAATATTTCCAACAGCAAACATTTATTTCCAGAATTATTTGAGAATTTAAATTATTTTATAGCATTTAAATGCCCCAAATCAAATACTTATGATTTAATTCAATGACCTTCTATTGACCTAGAAAATTGTGCACCAAATTTGCCAGAGGTTCTAACCCAAGACAAAGAGAGTGAACTTTTTTAGAAGGGCATTTCAGGTTCATTGAAAAATAATTTTAGTAAACCCTAGTTGTTTCCAGGGGGGTTGGGGGTTCTGTCTTCCCCATTTCAAATTTAAGAGGAATTTAAACATGATGCACACTCTAATGCTTGAACTAACTAGGGTGTGACACAAAAAATGGTAAAAAGGAAAAGGAAAAGTATGTGAGGGAGCCATATGATGGACCACAATCAAGTTACACCTCCGTCTATGCCCATGGTATTTTGAGTGCGTAGTTATGTACGCGCGCTATGTATGACGCCATTTGGTCGGGACTGAGACGGAGGCGGAATTGCTAGTCGAGCTCCTGACGAGCTGGATTGTCCTGCTGCAGACTAGTCCGGACTCGTTTGACAGTGTCCGGGAGCATGGCCGCCGAATTAAGGTTCTGCTTGTTAAGGCCACTCTATACTTCTGCTGCCAGGGCCACGGTGTGCTCCTCAGTACGAAGGGAGTGCTCCCTTTTTCCATTGACTGTTATGACACCACGTGGTCCGGGCATCTTGAGCTTGAGATAAGCATAGTGTGGCACCACATTGAATCGCGCAAATGCAGTTCGTCTGAGCAGTGCGTGATAGCCATTGCGGAAGGGGATGATCTCAAAGATCAAGTCCTTGCTTCGGAAGTTGTCCGGAGATCCGAAGACGACTTCCAGTGTGATTGAACCCGTGCAGCAGGCCTCTACACCTAGTATTACTCATTTAAAGGTAGTTTTTATGGGTTTGATCCTTGATGGATCTATGACCATTTTGCGGACTATATCCTGATAGAGCAGGTTGAGGCTGCTGCCACCATCCTTGAGGACTCGCGTGAGGTGGAATCCATCGATGATTGGGTCGAGGACCAGTGCGGCTGAACCGCCATGACCGATACTGGTCGGATGCTTCCTGTGATCGAAAGTGATTGGGCAGGATGACCATGGGTTGAATTTTGGGGCAACTGGCTCTATCGCATAGAGGTCCCTAAGCGCACGTTTGCACTCACTATTAGGGATATGGGTAACATATATCATGTTCACCGTTTTAACCTGGGGGAAACTTCTTTTGTCCCCCCGTGTTTGGCGGATGGGGATCCTCGTCATCATTCTCGCTTTGCGACCCCTTCTCCTTGTCTTTGGCGTTTAACTTGCCAGCCTGTTTGAAGACCCAACAACTCCGGTGGGTTTGATTGGCTGGTTTATTAGGGGTGCTGTGGATCAGACATGGACGATCGAGTATGCGGTCCAAGCTAGAAGAGCCCTGATTATTCCTTTTATATGGCTTCTTCCGCTAACCGGACTTGGAGCCACTGAATCCGGCGTTGACCGTTGTGTCATCAGTATTGTCACCATTGTTTCGACGCTTATGCCTGTTGTGTCGGGTCTTGCCGTTGCTATTCTTGGTTTCGGAGGTGCCAAGTTCACTTGCATTATTATTGCTACGGGCTAGCCAACTATCTTCACCCACACAGAAGCGGGTCATAAGTGCCGTGAGGGCCGCCATGGACTTCGGCTTTTCTTGGCCGAGGAGTCGGGCGAGCCATTCACCGTGGATGCTATGCTTAAAGGCCGCTAGGGCTCCGGCATCCAGGCAGTCGACGATCTGGTTCTTTTTAGTTAAGAACCTGGTCCATAATTTCCTGGCTGACTCTCCGGGGCTGTTGAACTATGTGACTTAAGTCATCGCCATCCGGAGGTCTGACATATGTGCCTTGGAAGTTGTCGCGGAAGGCGTCTTCTAGGTCTTCCCAGCTGCCAATGGAGTTTTTAGGCAGGCTGTTTAGCCAGTGCCGGGCTGGTCCCTTGAGTTTTAGGGGGATGTACTTGATGGCATGAAGATCATCACCGTGGGCCATATGAATATGGAGAATAAATTCTTCAATCCATACTGCGGGATCTTTTGTTCCATCATATGATTCGATATTCACGAGTTTAAACCCTTATGGGAACTCATGTTCCATTAATTGATCAGTGAAGCAGAGGGGGTGTGCGGCGCCTGTATATCAGGCCAGATCGCGACATAGTTCGGATGGAGTCCGTTTGCAGTTTTCGGCCTGGACGTGATTGTGCTTGTCATGTTCGGATTGATAGCCGTCGTCGCGCGTCGGGGCACGCCCCCGCGACCCGTAGTTTGATCTGGCCGAACCTACTTTATTCTTTAGGTCCTGCCGCAGGTCATATGTATATTCTCGAGCTGTTTTATCTCTGCCTTTACGGCGAGGAGGGACGGGCTGGTGTTCGGCTTGCGTTGCCGCTTTGTCCCGACCACGTGGTGGTCGGTCAGGCGCATTATGTGCTGCTGGTACAGGCTCGCGTGCCTCGTCGTCGAATTAAGGTAGCAGTTTATACTTCGGGTAACTTTTGGTTGGGTGCACGAGGCCGTATTCCTCGGCTGCCAGGACATTAGTCCATCTGTCGTTGAGTAGATCCTGATCATCTTAAAGCTGCTGTTGTTTGAGGTTGGAAAAAGTGGTAGGCGTAAGCGAGGCGGTTGGCCTTCGCCTAGTGCCTAGGCGGTGCTTAAGCGCTCTAGGCGCAGCCTAGGCGGTTATAATTTTTTTACTATCAAGGTGTATATGTGGTTATTATATGTGTATTTTATGAACTTATGGCATATAAGTACCTTAACTACCAGCTACTACGATTAGAATATGGTCCTTTTGGCATATCAATGCAATATGACATGATTTCTCCCTTGGGTAGACAATTTCTTACTCGCTCTGCCTAGACTTCTGCTTATGCCCTAGGCGAGGCGTTTGGCCATTGCCTAGCGCCTAGGCGTGCCTAAGCGCCTCCTAGGCACTGCCTTTTCCAACAGAGGCTGTTTCTTTTCCAGGCTCCTTGTAGTGGCTATTAGCTGTTGCTTAAAGCGCTCCTGCTTGAGAGGTTCCTCAGGCACGATAAAGTCTTCGTTGCCGAGGCTCACCTCATCCTCGGAGGGTGGAAGGTAATTACTGTCCTTCAAGTCTTCATTTGCAGTCTGTTCCGTAGGGCTAAATTGCCCATCCTCACGATCGTCTTGTTCAGAGTTTTTCTCGACGGGGTTTTCTTGGTCTTCGGCATCATCCAGAGTGTTGTTGTCTCTCGTGCCGGTATTGCTATCTTTGCTGCGGCGTGATTTAGAGCGGCGCCGTCGGCGCTTTGGTTGTATCTCGGCAGGTTTATCCTCTACTGGATTTTTCTCATTATCACTGTCAACCTCCTAGGGTGTATCCACCATGTACACGTCATACGAAGAGGTGGCCATCCAGCGTCCAGTAAACGGCGGGTTTTGGGCCTCTGCTACCTCTTTTAGCACTGCGTTGGTTTCCCCCGAAGAGGAAGGGATGATGCATCAAAGTAGCGTAAGTATTTCCTATCAGTTTTTGAGAACCAAGGTATCAATCCAGTAGGAGGCTACGCGCGAGTCCCTCGCACCTGCACAAAACAAATAAATCCTTGCAACCAACGCAAATAGGGGTTGTCAATCTCTATAGGGCCACTTACGAGAGTGAGATCTGATAGATATGATAAGATAATATTTTTTGTATTTTTATGATAAAGATGTAAAGTAAAATGAAGGCAAAGTAAATAACTAAGTAGTAGGAGATTGATATGATAAAGGTAGACCCAGGGACCATAGGTTTCACTAGTGGCTTCTCTCGAGAGCATAAGTATTCTACGGTGGGTGAACAAATTACTGTTGAGGAATTGACAGAATTGAGCATGGTTATGAGAATATCTAGGTATGATCATGTATATAGGCATCACGCCCGAGACAAGTAGACCGACTCCTGCCTGCATCTACTACTATTACTTCACTCATCGACCGCTATCCAACATGCATCTAGAGTATTAAGTTAAAAACAGAGTAACGACTTAAGCAAGATGACATGATGTAGAGGGATAGACTCATGTAATATGAAGAAAACCCCATCTTGTTATCCTCGATGGCAACAATACAATACGTGCCTTTCTGCCCTTACTGTCACCGAGAAAGGACACCGCAAGATTGAACCCAAAGCTAAGCACTTCTCCCATTGCAAGAAAGATCAATCTAGTAGGCCAAACCAAACTGATAATTCGAAGAGACTTGCAAAGATAACCAATCATACATAAAAGAATTCAGAGAAGATTCAAATATTATTCACAGATAGACTTGATCATAAACCCACAATTCATCGGTATCAACAAACACACCGCAAAAAGAAGATTACATCGAATAGATCTCCACAAGAGAGGGGGAGAACATTCTATTGAGATCCAAAAAGAGAGAAGAAGCCATCTAGCTACTAACTATGGACACGTAGGTCTGAGGTAAACTACTCACACTTCATCGGAGGGGATATGGTGTTGATGAAGAAGCCCTCCGTGATCGATGCCCCCTCCGGTGGAGCTCCGGAACAGGCCCCAAGATGGCATCTCGTGGATACAGAAAGTTACGGCGGTGGAATTAGGGTTTTGGCTCCGTATCTGATCGTTTGGGGTACGTGGGTATATATAGGAGGAAGAAGTACGTCGGTGGAGCAACAGGGGGCCCACGAGGGTGGATGGCGCGCCTGGTGGGGTAGGCGCGCCCCCTACCTCGTGGCCTCCTGTTACGTGTCTTGATGTAGGGTCCAAGTCTCCTGAGTTGTATTCGATGAGAAAATCACGTTCCCGAAGGTTTCATTCCGTTTGGACTCCGTTTGATATTCCTTTTCTTCGAAACCCTAAAACAGGCAAAAAAACAGCAATTCTGGGCTGGGCCTCTGGTTAATAGGTTAGTCCCAAAAATAATGTAAAAGTGGATAATAAAGCCCAATAATGTCCAAAACAGTAGATAATATAGCATGGAGCAATAAAAAATATAGATACGTTGGAGACGTACCAAGCATCCCCAAGCTTAATTCCTGCTCGTCCTCGAGTAGGTAAATGATAAAAACCGAATATTTGATGCGGAGTGCTACTTGGCATAATTTTAATGTAATTCTTCTTAATTGTGGTATGAATATTCAGATCCGGAAGATTCAAGACAAAAGTTCATATTGACATAAAAATGATAATACTTCAAGCATACTAACTAAGCAATTATGTCTTCTCAAAATAACATGGCCAAAGAAAGTTCATCCCTACAAAATCATATGGTTTAGTCATGTTTCATTTTCGTCACACAAGAATGCTATCATCATGCACAACCCCGATGACAAGCCAAGCAATTGTTTCATACTTTAGTAATCTCAAACCTATAAACTTTCACGCAATATATGAGCGCGAGCCATGGACATAACACTATAGGTGGAATAGAATATAATGAGGGGGGTTATGTGGAGAAGACAAAAAGGAGGAAGTCTCACATCAACGAGGCTAATCAATGGGCTATGGAGATGCCCACCGATTGATGTTAATGCAAGGAGTAGGGATTGCCATGCAACGAATGCACTAGAGCTATAAATGTATGAAAGCTCAACAAAAGAAACTAGTGGGTGTGCATCCAACTTGCTTGCTCACGAAGACCTAGGACACTTGAGGAGGCCCATTTTCGGAATATAGAAGCCAAGTTCTATAATGAAAAATTCCCACTAGTATATGAAAGTGATAACATGAGAGACTCTCTACTATGAAGATCATGGTGCTACTTTGAAGCACAATTGTGGCAAAGGATAGTAACATTGTCCCTTCTCTCTTTTTCTCTCATTTTTTCTTTTTTTCTTTGGGCCTTTTTTATGGCCTTTCTCTTTTTTTGGGCCTTCTCTTTTTTATGGCCTTTCTCTTTTTTTTTTTCCTCACTTGGGACAATGCTCTAGAAAATGATGACCATCACACTTCTATTTATTTACAACTCAATGATTACAACTCGATACTAGAACAAATATGACTCTATATGAATGCCTCCGGCGGTGTACCGGGATATGCAATGGACCAAGAGTGACATGTAAGAAAGAATTATGAACGGTGGCTTTGCCACAAATACTATGTCAACTACATGACCATGCTAAGCAATACGACAATGATGAATGTGTCATGATGAACGGAATGATGGAAAGTTCCATGGCAATATATCTCGGAATGGCTATGGAAATGCCATAATAGGTAGGTATGGTGGCTGTTTTGCGGAAGATATAAGGAGGTTTATGTGTGAAAGAGCATATCATATCACGGGGTTTGGATGCACCGGCGAAGTTTGCACCAACTCTCAATGTGAGAAACGGCAATGCACGGTACCGAAGAGGTTAGCAAGAATGGAAGGGTGAGAGTGCGTATAATCCATGGACTCAACATTAGTCATAAAGAACTCACATACTTATTGCAAAAATCTACAAGTCATCAAAAACATCGGTACTACGTGCATGCTCCTAGGGGGATAGATTGGTAGGAAAAGACCATCGCTCGTCCCCGACCACCACTCATAAGGAAGACAATCAAATAACACCTCATGTTTCAAATTTGTTGCATAATGTTTACCATACGTGCATGCTACGGGACTTGCAAACCTCAACACAAGTATTTCTCAATTTCAAAACTACTCAACTAGCACGACTTTGATATTATTACATCCATGTCTCAAAACAATCATCAAGCATCAAACTTCTCTTAGTATTCAACACACTCATATGAAAGTTTTATTATTAATCTTGCATACCAAGCATATTAGGATTTTAAGCAAATTACCATGCTATTAAGACTCTCAAAATAATCTAAGTGAAGCATGAGAGACCAATAGTGTCTATAAAACAAATCCACCACCGCGCTCTAAAAGATATAAGTCAAGCACTAGAGCAAAATTATATAACTCAAAAGATATAAGCGAAGCACATAGAGTATTATAACAAATTCCAAATCATGTATGGCTCTATCAAAAGGTGTGTACAGCAAGGATGATTGTGGTAAACTAACAAGCAAAGACTCAAATAATACAAGACACTCCAAGCAAAACACATATCATGTGGCGAAGAAAAATATAGCTCCAAGTAAAGTTACCGATAGAAGTAGACGAAAGAGGGGATGCCTTCTGGGGCATCCCCAAGCTTTGGCTTTTAGGTGTCCTTAGATTATCTTGGGGGTGCCATGGGCATACCCAAGCTTAGGCTCTTTCCACTCCTTCTTCCATAATCCATCAAATCTTTACCCAAAACTTGAAAACTTCACAACACAAAACTTAAAGTAGAAAATCTCGTGAGCTCCGTTAGCGAAAGAAAACAAAAGACCACTTCAAGGTACTGTAATGAACTCATTCTTTATTTATATGGGTGTTATACCTACTGTATTCCAACTTCTCTATGGTTTATAAACTATTTTACTAGCCATAGATTCATCAAATAAGCAAACAACACACGTGTACGGAATCTGTCAAAAACAGAACAGTCTGTAGTAATCTGTAGCTAGCGCAAGATCTGAAACCCCAAAAATTCTAAAATAAATTGATGCACGTGAGGAATTTATCTATTAATCATATGCAAAAAGAGTTAACTAAATAGCACTTTCCAAATAAAAATGACAGCAGTTCTCGTGAGCGCTAAAGTTTCTGTTTTTACAGCAAGTTCAACAAGACTTTCCCCAAGTCTTCCCAACGGTTCTACTTGGCACAAACACTAATTAAACACAAAAAACACAACCAAAACATAGGCTAGATAATTTATTTATTACTAAACAGGAGCAAACAGCAAGGAATAAAAATAAAATTGGGTTGCCTCCCAACAAGCGCTATCGTTTAACGCCCCTAGCTAGGCATAACAAACAAGAATAGATCTAGGTATTGCCATCTTTGGTTTTCAACTTTTTAGTGGAATCAAGTTCGAATCCGGGAGGTTCTCTACTTTCCCTTCATATTCTTAAATTTTTAGATCTAATGAATCCAACGGCTTATTGCAAAGGGTAATCAACATATTCATGCGGTGAATATTTCCACTAATGTTCTTAAGAGGTTCAAGAGATTTCTGCAAGATTTTAGTAACTTCAATATTTTTTCAAAAATTGTGTCTCTTCCTGGGTAGGATGAGGCCCCTTTTGTTGAGTTAGTGTTCCCACTATACCTTCTATAATTTCAGGTGCAATATAGTGATCGATTTCAACAAAATTGCCTTTGGCAACGCAATCCAAGAGTTGTCTATGAGACATATTTAATCCAACATAAAAATTGCGAAGAAAAATTCTCAGATTTATTTCAGAGGTACAATTACGATGAGATTCCATTATTCTCAACCAGGCATCTTTTAAGTTTTCTCCTAACCTTTGTTTAAAGTGAAAGATTTTGAACTCAGGGGTCAATGGAGAAGATAAGGGACTAGCCATAACGACAAGCAAACAAAAAGCAAGCGGGAAAAAAGAGGCAAATAGAGGGAGGATAGAGAGAGAGGGCAAATAAAACGGCAAGGGTGAAGTGGGGGAGAGGAAAACGAGAGGCAAATGGCAAATAATGTAATGCGGGAGATAAGGGTATGTGATGGGTACTTGGTATGTTGACTTTTACGTAGACCTCCCAGGCAACGGCGCCAGAAATCCTTCTTGCTACCTCTTTTAGCACTGCGGTGGTTTTCCCCGAAGAGGAAGGGATGATGCAGCAAAGTAGCGTAAGTATTTCCCTCAGTTTTTGAGAACCAAGGTATCAATCCAGTAGGAGGCTACGCGCGAGTCCCTCGCACCTGCACAAAACAAATAAATCCTCGCAACCAACGCAAATAGGGGTCTTCAATCCCTATAGGGCCACTTACGAGAGTGAGATCTGATAGATATGATAAGATAATATTTTTTGGTATTTTTATGATAAAGATGCAAAGTAAAATAAAGGCAATGTAAATAACTAAGTAGTAGGAGATTGATATGATAAAGATAGACCCGGGGGCCATAGGTTTCACTAGTGGCTTCTCTCGAGAGCATAAGTATTCTACGGTGGGTGAACAGATTACTGTTGAGCAATTGACAGAATTGAGCATAGTTATGAGAATATCTAGGTATGATCATGTATATAGGAATCACATCCGAGACAAGTAGACCGACTCCTGCCTGCATCTACTACTATTACTCCACTCATCGACCGCTATCCAGCATGCATCTAGAGTATTAAGTTAAAAACAGAGTAACCCCTTAAGCAAGATGACATGGTGTAGAGGGATAGACTCATGCAATATGAAGAAAACCCCATCTTGTTATCCTCGATGGCAGCAATACAATACGTGCCTTGCTGCCCTTACTGTCACCGGGAAAGGACACCGCAAGATTGAACCCAAAGCTAAGCACATCTCCCATTGCAAGAAAGATCAATCTAGTAGGCCAACCCAAACTGATAATTTGAAGAGTTGCAAAGATAACCAATCATACATAAAAGAATTCCGAGAAGATTCAAATATTATTCATAGATAGACTTGATCATAAACCCACAATTCATCAGTCTCAACAAACACACCGCAAAAAGAAGATTACATCGAATAGATCTCCACAAGAGAGGGGGAGAACATTGTATTGAGATCCAAAAAGAGAGAAGAAGCCATCTAGCTACTAACTATGGACCCGTAGGTCTGAGGTAAACTACTCACACTTCATCGGAGGGGCTATGGTGTTGATGAAGAAGCCCTCCGTGATCGATGCCCCCTCCAGCGGAGCTCCGAAATAGGCCCCAAGATGGGATCTCGTGGATACAGAAAGTTACGGCGATGGAATTAGGGTTTTGGCTCCGTGTCTGATCATTTGGGGGTACGTGGGTATATATTGGAGGAAGAAGTACGTCGGTGGAGCAACAGGGGGCCCACGAGGGTGGATGGCGCGCCTGGTGGGGTAGGCGCGCCCCCTACCTCGTGGCCTCCTGTTACGTGTCTTGACGTAGGGTCCAAGTCTCCTGAGTTGTATTCGATGAGAAAATCACGTTCCCGAAGGTTTCATTTCGTTTGGACTCCATTTGATATTCCTTTTCTTCAAAACCCTAAAACAGGCAAAAAACAACAATTCTAGGCTGGGCCTCCGGTTAATAGGTTAGTCCCAAAAATAATATTAAAGTGGATAATAAAGCCCAATAATGTCCAAAACAGTATATAATATAGCATGGAGCAATCAAAAATTATAGATATGTTGGAGATGTATCAGCCTCCTCTTCTCTGACATCGTCGTCCATACCGTCGATATTGTCGGAGTCGTAATCGAGCATGTCTGTTAAGTCCTCGACCGTGGCTATAAAGTGGGTGGTGGGTGGGATGTAAGATTCCCTGCTCTCAGCCCCTAGTCCGAGCTGGGCATAGTTCGGACGTTCCTCCTCTGTAATCATGAGGGATCAGATCAAGTACAGAGCCTCGCTTAAAGGCGAGGTTTGTCGAGGGAGAAAAGAATCCGTGGATTATGGCGGGAAGGGAATTCCTCGACCGAGCTCACACGATGCTGACTCCGAGAGTTTGGAGCCAGCGTTCGGGGAAGAGTTCGGCTTTGTGATGGTTGCCAGCGACACTGCTTCCTCTAGCTCTCCAGCACTGGGCCTAGTGGCCACCGGTAGTCCGGCGAGCTCAGGGAGCCCATCTTCAGACATGGCGATACGCTCTGGATCTAGCGCCAGAGAGGAGGTTGGGGGCGCAAATCCTTGGAAGATAAAGTCTCCTCGGATATCAGCGACATAGTCCAGATTTCCAAAACTAATCTGGTGACCTGGGGCGTAGCTGTCGATCTGCTCTAGATGGCCAAGCGAGTTGGCCCGCAGTGTGAAGCCACCGAATATGAAGATCTGACCGGGGAGAAAAACCTCCCATAGGGCAGCATCGTTGCAGATGATGGATGGAGCCATCGAACCTTCTGATGGCGACATAGTGGAACTCTCAATGAAAGCACCAATGTCGGTGTCAAAACCAGTGGATCTCGAGTAGGCGGTCCCAAACTATGCGTCTAAGGTTGATGGTAACAGGAGGCAGGGGACACGATGTTTTACCCAGGTTCGGGCCCTCTTGATGGAGGAAATACCCTACGTCCTGCTTGATTGATATTGATGAATATGAGGATTACAAGAGTTGATCTACCACGAGATCATTGTGGCTAAAACCCTAGAACTCTAGCCTGTATGATTATGATTGCCTCTACGGACTAGCCCCTCCGGTTTATATAGACACCGGAGGAGACAAGGCTTGTACAAAGTCGGTTACAGAGAAAGGAATCTTCATACCTGAACGCCAGGCTTGCCATCCACGCCAAGGAGAGTCCCATCCGGACACGGGAGAGAGTCTTCTGTCTTGTATCTTCACGGCCCATCAGTCTGGCCCATGTCCAACAGGTCGGAGGCCCGAGGACCCCTTAATCCAGGACTCCCTCAGTCGCTGACGCGGGCTCGGGGATGTGACCTGGGACGGGAGGGGGCAGCAACCGCCGCGTCCAGCTCATTTTGGGCCATGTCCATGAGGCCCCATTCCTCCTTATTTTCTATCTCCTCCGGCTCAGAATCGACTTCACCAAACTTGAAGACTACTGGCAGATGATCATTCTGCGCCATGGCAGTGGAGGTCTGCGGGGGGGGGGGGGGGGGGGGGGGGGGGGGGGAGGGGAGGCCGCCTGTATTAAACAGCGGCTCGGGCGCCATTAATGGAGAGGAAGGCGGGCGGCCATGGAAGTCAAAAGGCTCGCTTCCCAATGAGCTTGCGCAGCATACAACTCGCACGCTTCCCGGTGAGCCTGTGCATTGGAGGACAACTTGCACGCCTCTCGGTCAGCCTGCACACCGGACTGCGCTCGCACGCTTCCCGTTCAGTCAATGTCAAGCAGCTGTCCGCATGGCACCTCCTACAGCCATTAAAACCAAGACACGTGGCGTCACGTGAATGGTTAAGAGAATGCACACGGTTTGAATTACACAAACGTTTGAGATATTAAAGTGGCAGCTATTTTTTCAAAATGCCTTTGTTGGTTGTCATTATCGAGTGCGCCTTCTCTCAAAGTGGACACGAAAAATACCACATCATGTCGGGTGCCATTCCATCATAGCATGCCAAGTTTCATGAATTTCACACGAGTTTTGGATTTACTAGAATTTAAAAACCAGGCATCTCAATGTTTTGTCGGCAATCAATGGTGCCCTGGTGTTTGAAATTCATTCCCATTTCTTGCATGGGACCTAAGCATGCACCCAAGGACACATATTTGATTTTTCAACCATTTATATGCACTGGAGCATGTGCATGTAGTTCAAATTTGAATTATGCACATAAATGCATTGAAAACTCAGTTAATGCATAAAAATGTCCAAACGAACCCCGAAAAATCCCAAAAATTGACACAACACTCTTGTTGTTCTATGTTGACACGACAATTTTTTTGGAAGCAATAACAGGCAGTGGATATTGTTTCGTCCCCAAAGGTGGGACGTTCCCTACCGAAACCATGATGCTTGTTGTGAGAAGCTTTGGTTTGTGAGAAGCATATACCCAAACCTGCCCCAAACGGGACACATTTTTTACCACAGCATGTTGACGCCGTTCCATCAAAGCATGCCAAGTTTCATGAATTTCAGACGAGTTTTGGATTTACTAGAATTTAAAAATGAGGCATCTCAATGTTTTGTCGGCAATCAATGGTGCCCTGGTGTTTGATATTCATTCCCATTTCTTGCATGGGACCTAAGCATGCACCCAAGGACACAAATTTGATTTTTCAACCAATTTATATGCACTAGAGCATGTGCATGTAGTTCAAATTTGAATTATGCACATAAATGCATTCAAAACTCAGTTAATGCATCAAATGTCCAAACGAACCCCGAAAAATCCCAAAAATTGACACAACACTCCTGTTGTTCTATGTTGACACGTGAATTTTTTTGAAAGCAATAAGAGGCAATGGATATTGTTCCGTCCCCAAAGGTGGGACGTTCCCTACCGAAACCATCATGCTTGTTGTCAGAAGCTCTGGTTTGTGAGAAGCATATACCCGAATGTCAGACGTGGTGCTCCGGCTAACCCTTAAGGTTCGAACAGTGGGGTGCGCGCGAAGTCTTTCCCTCCTACCGATCTACGCTCTAGCTCGCTAAGATCTTGCGGACGGACTCGACGAACTCAAAACACAGAAAGACACGGGGTTTATACTGGTTCGGGCCACCGTTGTGGTGTAATACCCTACTCCAGTGTGGTGGTGATGGATTGCCTCTTGGGCTGATGATGAACAATACAAGGGGAAGAACAACCTCCTAAGGTTGAGGTGTTCTTCTGCTTTTGGACTTGTGTCTATCTCTGGGTCTCCTCCTTCTCCCTCTTGCTATGGTGGTGGCTAGTCCTATTTATAGAGGCCCTGGT
The DNA here is from genome assembly GCF_003073215.2 of Triticum urartu. Classification (NCBI taxonomy): domain Eukaryota; kingdom Viridiplantae; phylum Streptophyta; class Magnoliopsida; order Poales; family Poaceae; genus Triticum; species Triticum urartu. The sequence goes on from NC_053028.1 coordinate 233,570,142, forward strand.
CCTCTTCCCAAATATCGAGCGGGAAGGGAGCCAACAATGGCGGGCTAATTTGAAGGGGGGCAGCTAGTACGAGCCATCCTGACAAAAGTAGTCTTCGCCTGCACAAAGCTCTGGTGGTGACGCCGTCTTGGGCTCCACGATGACCTCCGTCTTGCAGTCCGTGGTCTTGGTCTTGTTGCACCAAAATGGCAACCTTTGCCTGAGGCCTCGGTACTCCGCAGCTGCACTTGCCTCCTTTGCACCAAAGAGGAAACAAGGACGCTGCGCGCGCTGGCGCCCGCCTGGTGTCGATCATCATGGCTCACGTCACGAGAGCCTCCTGAGGTTTGCCTTGCCTTGATATCTCCACTCCTTGCGAGCCTGCCTGACTAGGCCGCTCCAGAGGAGGTCTTGCGTCATCCGCCTCCAGAGGCTTGGACCCTCACGAGGGTCTTGGATGCGTTGTTGATGAAGATGGGCTGTACGGCCTGCTGGCTCCGCCACACCGCGGGCCGCAGGCAAGAAAGTCTGGGGACCCCTGTTCCCAGAATGCCGACAGTAGCCCCCGGGCCCAAGGTGCGCGCGGGCTTGGCTTCACGGCGAAGCCAAGGGTCAAGTTCGGAGCACCGCGGGCCCCAGAAGCCTGCGGCCTCGGTTGACGCGTGGCGATTGATTGGACGTGGGCGTCTCCGCTTCCCCATGCTGCCTCGACGACTGCATGACTTGTCACGTCCCTGCGACATGCAAGGAAAACCATCATTACCTGCGATCGTTCTTCTGCTATAATTGGAGAGGGGGGGGGCGGAGCCCCCGTTGCCCATCTCTTCCTCGCTTGCTCGCTTCTTATTCTCTTCATTGCTTGCTCCAAAGGCACCTATCAGAAGGTTCTCTGCCAAAGAGAAGGGGAAAGCCCCCCGGGATGTCCCGGAGCTACTCCCGCCGAAGAAGAGGTCGACCCATCGCCGCGATGAAGCGGCGATGCAGGTGGTGAGGAGGCCTCTGATACGTCTCCGTCGTATCTACTTTTCCAAACACTTTTGCCCTTGTTTTGGACTCTATCTTGTATGATTTGAATGGAACTAACCCGGACTGACGCTGTTTTCAGCAGAATTACCATGGTGTTGTTTTATGTGCAGAAAACAAATATTCTCGGAATGACCTAAAACTCCACGGGAGGTCTTAGAAAAAATAATAAAAAATCCTTGCCAAATATGAAGACCAGGGGGACCACACCCTTTCCACGAGGGTGGGGGGCGCCCCCCCCTAGGGCGCGCCCCCCTACCTCGTGGGCCCCCGGGAAACCCTCTGACGCCAACTCCAACTCTATATATTTGCTTTCGGAGAGAAAAAATAAGAGAGAAGAAATCATCGCGTTTTATGATACGGATCCGCCACCAAGCCCTAAAACCTCTCGGGAGGGCTGATCTGGAGTCTGTTCGGGGCTCCGGAGAGGGGGATTCGTCGCCGTCGTCATCATCAACCATCCTCCATCACCAATTTCATGATGCTCACCGCCGTGCGTGAGTAATTCCATCGTAGGTTTGCTGGACGGTGATGGGTTGGATGAGATTTATCATGTAATCGAGTTAGTTTTGATAGGGTTTGCTCCCTAGTATCCATTATGTTCTGAGATTGATGTTGCTATGACTTTGCTATGCTTAATGCTTGTCACTAGGGCCCGAGTGCCATGATTTCAGATCTGAACCTATTATGTTTTCATGAATATATGTGAGTTCTTGATCCTATCTTGCAAGTCTATAGTCACCTACTATGTGTTATGATCCGGCAACCCCGCAGTGACAATAATCGGGACCACTCCTGGTGATGACCATAGTTTGAGGAGTTCATGTATTCACTATGTGCTAATGCTTTGTTCCGGTTCTCTATTAAAAGGAGGCCTTAATATCCCTTAATTTCCAATAGGACCCCGCTGCCACGGGAAGGTAGGACAAAAGATGTCATGCAAGTTCTTTTCCATAAGCACATATGAATATATACGGAACACATGCCTACATTACATTGACGAATTGGAGCTAGTTCTGTGTCACCCTATGTTATGACTGTTACATGATGAACCGCATCCAGCATAATTATCCATCACTGATCCGGTGCCTACGAGTTTTCCATATATTGGTTCTCGCTTATTTAGTTTTCCGTTGCTACTGTTACAATCACTAGAAAATACCAAAAACATTACTTTTGCTCTCTTTACTTTTGTTGCCGCTACCACCATTATCATATTAGTTTGCTACTAAACACTTTGCTGCAGATACTAAGTTTCCAGGTGTGGTTGAATTGACAACTCATCTTCTAATACTTGAGAATATTCTTTGGCTCCCCTTGTGTCGAATCAATAAATTTGGGTCGAATACTCTACCCTCGAAAGCTGTTGCGATCCCCTATACTTGTGGGTTATCAAGACCTTTTTCTGGCGCCGTTGCCGGGGAGCATAGCTCTATTCTTTGAGTCACTTGGGATTTATATCTGCTAGACACTATGAAGAACTTGAGAGATCCAAAAACCAAGATCTATCCCTCAACTACGAGGGGAGGTAAGGAACTGCCATCTAGCTCTGCACTTGATTCACCTTCTATTATGAGTAAGTTTGCGACACCTACACCTGCTTCTGCTATTCGTTCTGATATGTCGCATGTTATTGATGATGCCACTTCTGCTATGCATGATACTTATGATGAAACTGTTTCTATGCCTGCTACTACTGTGCCCCTTAGTGAATTTCTTGATGAACAAATTGCTAGGGCTAGAGAAAAAGAAATTACTAAATCTGAATACGATGATGATAGTGATGATGAGAATATGCCTGTTATTCCTGAAGGTTATCTTTTTGATAGGGAATCTTCTGTCGCTATTTCCGCTTGCAAGGATAGATATGAGCTTAAGAGGTTATTAATTAAATGGAACAAAGAATCACTTAGAGATAAAATGAGACCTGACCCTGCTTTTGCTACTTCACCTATATGTGTTCCTGATAAAGATTATGAATTCTCTGTTCATCCTGATATAATTACTTTGGTTGAATCTGATCCGTTTTATGGCTATGAATCTGAAACTGTTGTGGGACATCTTACTAAGTTAAATGATATAGCTGCCCTATTCACTAATGATGAGAGATCACGTTACCTCTATTTACTCAAATTATTTCCGTTCTCATTAAAGGGTGATGCTAAGATATGGTTTAATTCTCTTGATCCTGGTTGTGTGCGTAGTCCCCAGGATATGATTTATTACTTCTCTGCTAAATATTTCTCTGCTCATAAGAAACAAGCTGCTTTGAGGGAAATATACAACTTTGTGCAAATTAAAGAAGAGAGTCTCCCAAAAGCTTGGGGGAGGCTTCTCAAGTTACTTAATGCTTTGCCTGATCATCCTCTTAAGAAACCTGAAATACTTGATATCTTTTATAATGGACTAACCGATGCTTCCAGAGATTACCTGGATAGTTGTGCTGGTTCTCTTTTCAGGGAAAGAACACCTGATGAAGCTGAAATTCTATTGAATAATATGTTGACAAATGAAAATAATTGGGCACCTCCTGAGCCAGCTCCTAAGCCAACTCTTGCTCCAATTACTGAGCCTATTCCTAAACCAACTCCGAAGAAGAGAGGTATTCTATTTCTCAGTCTCGAAGATATGCAAGAGGCAAAGAAATCTATGAAAGAGAAAGGTATTAAAGCTGAAGACGTTAAGAATTTACCTCCTATTGAAGAAATACATGGTCTTAATATACCGCCTGTTGAAGAAACATATGATCTCAATTATTTATTCACTGAAGAACCTCCTGACCCCGATATCTCGACACAGGTAGTAAAGGTAAATTCTCTCTATAGATATGATAAAACTGAAGTGCCTCCTACTAAAATTTCTAGTCAGTGATTGGATGAGTTTGATAACTTTTTGTTTAAGCAAGATGACTTCAATGCTTATTTTGGTAGACAATTAAAAGAAAATGTTTATATGATTAGACGCTTGGGTGATTATATGGCTAATATTAAAGGTGAACTTAAACTTGTTAGCAAACATGCTTCTATGGTTACCACTCAAGTAGAACAAGTAATTAAGGCTCAAAAAGAAGTGCTTGGTGAAATGAATAGTAAGAAAAATGATTATGCTGTTAGAGTGGCTACTAGAACTGGTAGAATGACTCAGGAACCTTTGTATCCTGAAGGCCACCCTAAGAGAATCGAGCAAGATTCTCAAAGAAATAATATTGATGTTCCTAGTTCTTCTAAAAAGAAGAAGAAGAAAAATGATAGAACTGTGCAAACTTCTAGTGAACCTATTGCTGAACCACCTGATAATCCAAATGATATATCTATGTCTGATGCTGAAACACAATCTGGTAATGAACATGAACCTAGTAAAAATATTAATGATGATGTTCATGATGATGCTCAACTTAGTAATGACAATGATGTAGAAATTGAACCTGCTGTTGATCTTGATAACCCACAATCAAAGAATCAACATTATGATAAAAGAGATTTTGTTGCTAGGAAACATGGTAAAGAAAGGGAACCTTGGGTTCAGAAACCCATGCCTTTTCCTCCGAAACCATCCAAGAAAAGGGATGATGAGGATTTTGAGCGCTTTGCTGAAATGATTAGGCCTATCTTTTTGCGTATGAGATTAACTGATGTGCTCAAAACAAATCCTTATGCTAAATATATGAAAGATATCATTACTAATAAAAGAAAGATACCGGAAGCTGAAATTTCCACCATGCTTGCTAATTATACTTTTAAGGGTGGAATACCAAAGAAACTTGGAGACCCCGGAGTACCTACTATACCTTGCTCCATTAAAAGAAAGTATATTAAAACTGCTTTATGTGATCTTGGAGCCGGTGTTAGTGTTATGCCTCTCTCTTTATATCATAGACTTGACTTGAATAAGCTGACACCTACTGAAATATCTTTGCAAATGGCTGATAAATCAACTGCTATACCTGTTGGTATTTGTGAGGATGTGCCTGTTGTGGTTGCAAATGTTACTATTTTAACGGACTTTGTTATTCTTGATATCCCCGAGGATGATAGTATGTCTATTATTCTTGGAAGACCATTTCTTAATACTGCAGGGGCTATTATTGATTGCAACAAAGGCAATGTCACTTTTCATGTTAATGGTAATGAGCATACGGTACACTTTCCGAGGAAACAACCTCAAGTTGATAGTATCAACTCTATTGGAAAAATTCCATCGATTATATTTGGAGGTTTTGAATTTCCTCTTCCTACTGTCAAGAAGAAATATGATATACTTATTATAGGGGATGTGCATATCCCCATTGAGGTAACTTAGTGTTATTCGAAATTTCTCCGGTTTCATGATTATCGGAATGAGTTTGTTAACAAGACTTGATCAACCTTGTTAGTGGATTCTTTTTGATGAGCATGAGATGGATGAAACTAGAATCACAAACTTCTGTACCCCTCTTTTTATTTTCTGTTATTTATATTAAATAAAGTAAAAATAGTATTTTTCTGTCTGTTCCTGACTTATCCGTGCAATATAAAATATCCCAAAAATAAAAGTCCTCAGAATGCCATGCCAATTTAATATGATTTTTTTGGGAATATTTGAGGATTTACTGTGCAAAAATTACCGTGGGAGGAGGTGCCACCTGGCCACGAGGGTGGTGGGTGCCCCCCCCCTATAGGGCGCGCCCCCTGCCTCATGGGCCCACGGTGGCCCTCCTCCACTTATCCCAGCACCCATCTTCTTCCTCTATCTCACACAAACCTGAAAAACCAACTCAAGCACGAGTTCCAACCACTTTTGCTGTGATTTTCGATCTCCTTGCTCAAGGCAGCTCTCGCAAAACTGCTTGGGGAGATTCTTCCTTGGTATGTGACTCCTCCATTGGTCCAATTAGTTTTTGTTCTAGTGCTTTATTCTTTGCAAATTTGTGCTACATAGGTGACCATGTTCTTGAGCTTGCATGTCAAATTTATATGGTTCCAAGTAGTTCTAATGCTTGATATAGGCTCTAGGCACTTGTAGGAGTAGTTACTATCAGTTTTATTGAGTTTGGTTTACTTTTATTTTGAAGTTACTAAAAATTTCAGAATTTTTTAGAGAAAAACAATATGTTTAGGAAGATGTTCCAAGGTGGTTCCTCTAAGAAGCAAGGACCCAGGATTGCTATGCGCGATGCTGACGAGGATCCACCAAGAGACGCTCCGGTAAGACCTTGTGAATGGGCGTTGGAAAATTTTATGGACCGTGCGGGAATTAAAGAAGAATTCAAATCATATTTGCGCAATGCCGGTCTTGAGGATTTTGAGGCTAACAAATGCCCCCAGTATCATGATCTCACAAGTTCATTTGTGAGGAGGTTTGAGTATTCATCTTCGCGTAATTCTCCTTCAGTCATGTTTGATCTCTATGACAAATCTTATACCATGGACTTAGAGGATTTCACTTCTGCTTGCGAACTTCCATCATGGGGTAGTGTTAGGGATCCCCCTAAATCTGAATTTAGAAACTTTCTTGCTAGTATAACTGTGGGGGAATCTAGAGATATAACGCAGGCTACCATAGGGAGCATTCACTTTCCTGCTATACATTATTTTGCTCTTTTCATCGGTAGATGCATAAATGCTAAGGATGAAGCATGTCACATGCGTGTCCCTGATCTTAGCATTCTTAGGAGTGCTGTGTTAGGAGACCAGTCTTATCATATGGGAGCCATTGTAGCTCGTAGGTTGCATCATAATAGACATAATGGAGATTTCTTTGGAGGAATATATGCAACCCGCTTAGCTCATTTTCTTGAGATAGACATTCGTGAGGGTGATATGGAGTTGCCCCCTGCATATTTAGATTATAACTCTATGGGTTCGCACCAGTTTGTCGAGAGGCCTGAATCACCTCTCTTATATCGTTTAATTTTTGACAAACGATGTGTTTTCCGTATTACTCTCCCTGCTCCTGCCTTCTTTGATTCACAGACAAAAGGAAGATATGTTATTACCAGAGAGGAGGCAGAAGAGTACGAGAGGAGAGCGGAGGCAGCTCGACTCCACGCTGCAGCTCAGCAGGCGATAACCGTTGCACATCAGTATGATCCCAACTATTCCTCTTCATCACAGTACGACCCCAACAACTATTATTATGGATATCCGCCAGGCCAGCCGTGGCCATAGACCAACTTAGGCCAAAAGCCTAGGCTTGGGGGAGTACGTATTTCTCACCGACATTACATTTATGTTCACACACACTCACTTCTAGATGTCGGTGCTCATACTTTTTCATTGTAATATCCATGCTAGTTTATTTTCTTTTTCCTGCTTTCTTCTTGTGTGCTTGTTAAACCTTAAGAAAAAACAAAAAAAAATTAGTAGTAGTTTATTTTTCTGCTGTAGTAGTAATAACTAAAAAGAAAACCCAAAAATATTTCCTGTTCTTCTTTTGCTTGTTGGGAGCTTTCCCGTGTAAATAGTTTTATTTCCTTTCTTTCTTTGGGGGTCAGTAGGAGACGACATAATTAAATTGTTAAAGTGGCTCTTATATGCATTATTGTTGAATTAACCAAAGAGCCATATTGCCTTGTCTTCTCCTATTTATTGAATGCTTGCAGATTCCAGCTTAGTCCAATGCACGTGCACTCTTATTATTATTCACACCGTTTGGTCGTGCAAGTGAAAGGCAATTATGATGATATATGATGGACTGACTGAGATAAGAAAAGCTGGTATGAACTTGACCTCTTTTGTTTTTGTAAATATGATGAGTCCCTCGTTCTTGATTCAGCTTATTATGAATAAACATGTTTGCAATGACAATTAGAGATCATAGTTGCTTGTTCCATGCTTGATTAGCTATGAGTTATAATGATTTACCTTGTATGCCAACATGCTATTGAGATGATTATGATGTGGTATGATGGGGTGGTATCCTCCTTTGAATGATTTAAGTGACTTGACTTGGCACATGTTCACGCATGTAGTTGAAACAAAATCAACATAGCCTTCACGATATTTATGTTCATGGTGGATTATATCCTACTCATGCTTGCATCCAATGTTTATTAATTTTAATGCATGTACATGGCTGTTGTCGCTCTCTAGTTGGTTGCTTCCCAGTCTTTTGCTAGCCTTCACTTGTACTAAGCGGGAATACTGCTTGTGCATCCAAATCCTTAAACCCCAAAGTTATTCCAGATGAATCCACTATACCTTCCTATATACGGTATCTACCTGCCGTTCCAAGTAAATTTGTATGTGTCAAACTCTAAACCTTCAAATAAACATTCTGTTTTGTATGCTCGAATAGCTCATGTATCAACAAAGGCTGTCCATATCTTCCGTGTTAGGCGGGTTATTCTCAAGAGGAGTGGACTCCGCTCCTCACTCACGAGAAAATGGCTGGTCATCGGGATGACCAGTCCCATGCTTTATGCAAACTAAATCAAAATTAATTGCAAACAGAACTCCCCCTGGGACCTGATTATGTTGGAGGCACTCGTTGTTTCGAGCAAGCCATGGATTGATGGTTGTTGGTGGAGGGGAGTATAAACTTTACCATTGTGTTTGGGAACCGCCTGTAATGTGTTTAGTATGGAAGATATCGCCATCTCTTAGTTGTTACGTTGACAATGAAAGTATATAGCTCAAAATACAATTTATCTCTATTGCAAAACCGAGCTCTGGCACCTCTACAAATCCCTGCTTCCCTCTGCGAAGGGCCCATCCATTAACTTTTATGTTGAGTCATCACCCTCTTATTAAAAAGCACTAGCTGGAGAGCACATCTGTCATTTGCATTCATCACTGTTAATTTATGTTGGGTATGACTGTGATTGGATCTCTTTTACCATGAATTACAATGTCTAGTCAGTCCTTGATCTTTAAAGGTGGTCTGCATTTATGTTTTGCGGTCTCAGAAAGGGCTAGCGAGATACCATCTTGTTATATTATATTATGATTGTTTTGAGAAAGTGTTGTCATCCGAGATTTATTATTATGACTTGCTAGTTGATTATGCTATTGATATGAGTAATTGTGAGACTTGAGAATTATTGCAAATGTGGTTAGTTATGATTTATGCTGAAAACCTGAATGCTGGCTTGACATAGTTACAACTACAAGAGCAAACAGAGTTTGTAAAAGTTTTTCTTTCTTTCTTTCAGTTTGTCAACTGAATTGCTTGAGGACAAGTAAGGGTTTAAGCTTGGGGGAGTTGATACCTCTCCGTCGTATCTACTTTTCCAAACACTTTTGCCCTTGTTTTGGACTCTATCTTGTATGATTTGAAAGGAACTAACCCGGACTGACGCTGTTTTCAGCAGAATTACCATGGTTTTGTTTTATGTGCAGAAAACAAATATTCTCGGAATGACCTGAAACTCCATGGGAGGTCTTAGAAAAAATAATAAAAAATCCTCGCCAAATATGAAGACCAGGGGGGCACACCCTTTCCACGTGGGTGGGGGCACCCCCCCTAGGGTGCGCCCCTACCTCGTGGCCCCCCTGGAAACCCTCCGACGCCAACTCCAACTCTATATATTTGCTTTCGGAGAGAAAAAAATAAGAGAGAAGAAATCATCACGTTTTACGATACGGAGCCACCGCCAAGCCCTAAAACCTCTTGAGAGGCCTGATCTGGAGTCCGTTTGGGGCTCCGGAGAGGGGGATTCATCGCCGTCGTCATCATCAACCATCCTCCATCACCAATTTCATGATGCTCACCGCCGTGCGTGAGTAATTCCATCGTAGGCTTGCTGGACGGTGATGGGTTGGATGAGGTTTATCATGTAATCGAGTTAGTTTTGATAGGGTTTGATCCCTAGTATCCATTATGTTCTGAGATTGATGTTGCTATGACTTTGCTATGCTTAATGCTTGTCACTAGGGCCCGAGTGCCATGATTTCAGATCTGAACCTATTATGTTTTCATGAATATATGTGAGTTCTTGATCCTATCTTGCAAGTCTATAGTCACCTACTATGTGTTATGATCCGGCAACCCTGAAGTGACAATAATCGGGACCACTACCGGTGATGACCATAGTTTGAGGAGTTCGTGTATTCACTATGTGCTAATGCTTTGTTCTGGTTCTCTATTAAAAGGAGGCCTTAATATCCCTTAATTTCCAATAGGACCCCGCTGCCACGGGAGGGTAGGACAAAAGATGTCATGCAAGTTCTGTTCCATAAGCACGTATGACTATATACGGAATACATGCCTACATTACATTGACGAATTGGAGCTAGTTCTGTGTCACCCTATGTTATGACTGTTACATGATGAACCGCATCCGGCATAATTATCCATCACTGATCCGGTGCCTACGAGTTTTCCATATACTGGTTCTCGCTTATTTACTTTTCCGTTGCTACTGTTACAATGACTACAAAATACCAAAAACATTACTTTTGTTGTCTTTACTTTTGTTGACGCTACCACCATTATCATATTACTTTGCTACTAAACACTTTGCTGCAGATACTAAGTTTCCAGGTGTGGTTGAATTGAAAACTCAGCTGCTAATACTTGAGAATATTCTTTGGCTCCCCTTGTGTCAAATCAATAAATTTGGGTTGAATACTCTACCCTCGAAAGCTGTTGCGATCCCCTATACTTGTGGGTTATCAGCCTCGATGCGAGCGATCTCCTCCAGGGTACCCGCTACCTTTGTACGCCCAAGCCGAGGGCTCGAGAGGATGAAGTGACGAGCAGCGCCGCCCATGTTGCATCCGGGGTCGCCGCGCCACGGCGACGCGTGCCGTCCATGCCGCGGACTCCTCGCGTGAGTTGGTGCTGTGGGTGCCGACGCCTCTGCTCTCCTGGATCCGCTTCCCGCGGTTCTTCTCCGACATGATGCCGTCGAGGGGGCCTCTCGAGCTCTGGCTGTAGCACACCGACTGCAGCGCTCCGGCGAACGGAGCGAAGATCAAAGCGGTCCCCACTGGCAAGATCTTCATGACCCGCGATTGGGGCGAGGTCGCATGGGTCTGTCGTGCGAGGGGCGCCCTCGCGATCCACTTCGAGTACGACGGCGCCTCCATGCTTTTCTTCAAGGTCTTTGACGCTGAGGGCCGTCGCCTGGAGTGCTGCGCCGGAGAAGAACGCGAGGTTGATGCGTGCTCCGCTCGCATCCACTCCAGCAGCAACAGCCCTTGGGAGTCCAGCAGTTCTCCTGAGCTCTACGAGAACCCGGAGACGAGCAACGACAGCTACGTCCCCCCGAGCTCTCGCCGTGCTCGGAGCAGGGTTGCGGCGTCCGGCCGCCGCCGCTGATCTAGATGGGGTTTGCGCCGGCCTCCCGTGGCCCACTGTTGATGATGGTGTCCGCCACGGGAGGATGTAAATAGGATCCCCCTTAGCATCATCTTTTGTTTCCTGCGAAGAATCATGAATCACCCCATGGGGGCATGTAAGGATCTGTAATGCCTTTGTACTTATCTTCCTTGTTATGAACATTTGATGAACGCGTGTCCTGTTTAGGCTGGGTCCCTCCTTTCTTTCCTCACGATAGCTTGTTGCTCTATGCTGACAGGTCCCGGTCCCAAGGCGGCTACAGCCATCGCTGGTATGCCAGGTCGCGATGCCGTGGTCAAGGCCATGAGGTGCGCGGCCTGAGGTCCAGTAAGAGCCCCTGAGGCGCGATGCTCAGGAGGTCCCCCTTAGCGCCCAAGCGGCTATGGTAAGGAAAGAAAGGAATACGACTTGGCCGCAACGGGGTTGCGGCATGGTGTGAGCGGCTACTAGGCCCAAAGCCGATCCGAGGGCAAGACTTATCTTGCTGACTTCGCGGTGATTCCTGGTGTTACCCTAGGGCTACACGCCAGCTTACGTGACATAGCTAGGCCGGTCCATGTGAGTTTTCCTTCTCCCGAGATCTTCTTAATGCTCTACGTCCTCTGGTCCCGGCCCTCGAGCGAGCTCAGCCACCACTGGTATGCCAGGTCATGATGCCGTGGTCAAGGCCGGGGGGTGAGGGTTGGAGAGCCAGTAAGAGCTCCTGAGTCGCGATGCTCAGGAGCCCCCCTTTTAATGCGCAAGCGAATCGCACGAGAGAAAAGGAGACTCGCGGTGCCACCTACTATCCTTCTCGCGGGGTCCCTGTGGGCGGGCACAAGAAGAAACAAGGTTTGCCGTTATTGCCGCCTGCCTGCCGCTGGTTGGTCCGGATGAAGTGAAGGCACTGAGGGCCTGGTGAGGTGACGTGCACGGCGCGTGCTGCGAGCCAGAGCTCGGCCACTCAGATTTGTCGGTCATGGCAGGGACGGACCCATGCACCAGCACCGTGCCTATGTAGAGGCCCCGAGGGAGGCAATGATCGAGCATGTCATAGCAGTTGGTAGGTTAAGCATGAAGAGCAGATCGACTTGGATAAATGCAGGAAGATATATGCCACTGGGTCTGGCCCAGGCGGCGTGGGGATGATGCAGCCCGAGGGGCGCCCCCAACAAGGTAAGCTAAAGACATAAGCAAAAGGGATACATGCCACAGGGACGGAACCATGTGGCCTGGGAATAATGCAGCCCGAGGGCCGCTCCCAGCTTAAATGAACTTGGAAGATGTCACCTGGTCCTGTAGACGAAGTAGAGCTGGTGCAGCTGAAGCCACAAGTTGAAAGGAATGACTCCTCATGAGCCACCGGGACCCTGAGCCTCGGGAGGCTCTGGGGGCTCAGGAGGTTCCCTGAAGACCGTTCCCATCTCCTCCAAATCAGCGTGGAAACTGGCCTCCTGAGCCACCAGGACTTGCCGCACGTTGCGCTGATAGGCCGATGCCACGCTCGGCAAGCCGAAGGGCATGCGAACATAGCTGTGCGGTGGACCCTCACAGCGGCCCGCACATGATGGCCAGAAGCGTTCCTAAGATGCGGCCCTGTTGAGCCCTGGGATGTCGATGCAGACGCGCAGTTCAGCACCCTCGCCTGGATGGTGAGCCGCGCTCGGTGAGCGGCTGTCGCCGCGCATGGCTCTCGCGTCTTGTAGCTCTCGGGTGGTCTTGGTGATGAACTCTTGGGTGGTGGGCACTCCTCGCCCTGTGCTCTCCTGAGGAAAGTGTGCCGTGAAGCACGCTTCCAAGTGGTGCCCAAGCGCCTCCCTCGTTAGGTTGGCATGGTCCGAGGCTCTCCAGGAGGGAGCCCCCAAGTCCTGCCTGAGGAGGGCGCTGGGCGCGCTTTCCTATGCGGTGGAGGGAGGCACCCCTGGAGCGGGCGCTGATCCTGATGAGGCTCCTGACGCGACGCCATCTTCTTGGGGTCCTGCGCGGCGTGGCAACTTCTTGGGGATGGTCTCCGGAGGGCCTTCACTTCTGCTGTCAGGGTTGTCGATTGCTGCGGCTTGGAAGGCGCGCTCAAGGGAGCGCACCGCATCCCTTTCTTCACATGGGACCGTGATGATTCCCCCCGCTTCCTGGCATCTTGAGAACGTTGTAATCGTGGTGAGTGACTGCCATGAACTTGGCCAGGGCTGGATACCCGAGGATGGCATTGTACGGCAGGCGGATGTGTGTGACGTCGAAGTCGATGAGCTCGGTGCGGTAGTTCTTGTGCTCCCCGAAGGTGACAAGCAGGCGGACTTACCCTATCGGTGTTGCGTAACCGTCGGTCACTCCTGAGAAAGGCTTGGTTGGCTAGAGCTGCTCATAGGGGACTTGGAGGTTGTCGAACGTGTCGACAGATAGGACGTTGAGCCCTGCACCGCCGTCGATGAGAGTCTTGGTGACTTGCACATTACTGATGACTGGGGAGCACAGTATAGGGAGTGTGCCAGCGGTGGCTGCACACTTGAGCTGATCGACCGAGTTGAAGGTGATGGTGCATTGGGACCACCTGAGCGGGCATGTGGCCTCGAGCTTGGGGAACGCCGCGTTCACATCGCGAGCGAACTGTTAGAAGATGCGCTAAGAGGCTGGGGCCTGAGCACCGCCCAAGATGCAAGCGATCACACACGGCTCCTGGAAGCCCCCAGCCCCCTCGTCCTGGTGGTGGTCGTCGTTCCTTCTCGGTGGCGGCAACTGGGGAAGACCGGCGTTGCCCTGGGGGCGATCCTCATGAGGCGGGTCCCTCCAGGCGCCCTCGCGAGGTTGGTCCTGCCAGCGGTCCTCACGAGGCCGATCACGCCACTCCTGGCGCGGGCCACGGTCATCCCAGCGCCCGCCTCCGCGTCCTCCTCCACGACCGTAGCCCCGGTCGTTGCGCTTGGGGCGTCGACCGAAGTGTCCTTCCCGTATGGCTCTAAGCTCTTGACAGTCGCTGGTGTTGTGGGTGTTCAGGTTGTGGAAGGCGCAGAACGGACGGACGTTCTTGGATAACTTGGGCTGATCTCTGCCTCGCTTGGTGTCGGGCTCCGCTGCGAGCACCACTGCCTCTTTGCGCTTCACGTCCTTGGCCTTGGCCTTCTTCTCCTCCACCTCTACAGCTGGCAGCTCAAGGAGAGAGAGGCACCCCTCCTCAGCTCTCGCGCACTTGGTCGCCAGGTTGAACAGCTCCTGAGATGTGCAAAGCTCTTCGTGGATAGCCAGCTCTTCCTTCACCCTGACGTCATGGACACCATCTAAGAACGCGGAGATGATGGCTTCGTCCGTGACCTTGGGAATCTTGAGGCGGGTGTTGTTGAAGCGCTGGATGTACTTCTGGAGGGTCTCTCCTGGCTGTTGCTTGATGCGGCGTAAATCGTCCGCAGCCGGTGGGCGGTCGCGAGTGCCCTGGAAGTTGGCGACGTAGCGATCGCGCATCTCGTCCCAGGAGGAGATCGAGCCATGCTATAGGTTCAGGAGCCAGGAGCGGGCCCCATCCTTGAGAGCCATGGGAAACCAGTTCGCCATGACTTTTTCATCGCCGTTGGCAGCTTCGATGCTCAACTCATAGAGCTGCAGGAACTCCGCGGGGTCGGCGGTGCCGTCGTATCGAGGAGGCAGATCTGGCTTGAACTTGCCTGGCCAGGCAACACTACGTAGCTTAGGGGTGAAGGCGCGGCAGCCGGCCGTGGTTGCCGGGCCCGCTTCGGAGGTGGAGCTAGGTCTTGACGAGGTCCGTGCTGCGCTGCTGCAGGCGGTACGCGGTCTTGACGAGGTGGCGCAGGGAGCGCCGGTGAAGCTTCTCGCGGCCGGCGGGATTTCTTGGCAACTTCTTTCTTCACGCGCGGGCGCCGGGCGCGGTGGATCACGTCGCGGAGGTGCGCGCCTTGGTGCCAAGGCACCGTCTTGGGGTCGAGGCGGTGGAGGTACGCCATGAGCCCCGTCGCCCGCGGCTGGTTGAGGGGGAGGCAGAGAGTGGGACGACATCGGAGAGCCCCCTGCGGCACGGACGAGCTCGGCGACGCGGTCGGGCCACTCCTCATAGAGGTCGTCGACGGGGCGGTAATGCAGGAGCTCGTTCACCGCGATGAGCGCGGCCCGCGCCTCCATGGGAGCGCGATGCGCGTGGGACGAAGAACCAGCAGGGGTGAGTGATGGAGTAGCGGTGCGGCCGTCCTGCCGCACCGAAGGATGCTGCTAGGACGCCTGCTGCTCGTTCCCCACCGGGTCGGTGGCAGCGTTGGCGGCGGGGGATGGAGAACGACGAGGTGGCCCGCCGACGTGAGCCGTCTGAGCGACGCGGGCGGCGAGGGCAGCCCAACGCTCAGCTCGAGCACGGCGAGCGTCCGACATGGAGACGACGGAGCGACGGACTGACGGAAAGGAAGCTACGACGCACCCCTACCTGGCGCGCCAAATGTCGAACATGGGGCTCCGGCTAACCCGTAAGGTTCGAACACTGGGGTGCGTGCGAAGTCTTTCCCTCCTACCGATCTACGCTCTAGCTCGCTAAGATCTTGCGGACGTTCTCGACGAACTCACAACACAGAAAGGCACGGGGTTTATACTAGTTCGGGCCACCGTTGTGGTGTAATACCCTACTCCAGTGTGGTGGTGGTGGATTGCCTCTTGGGCTGATGATGAACAATACAAGGGGAAGAACAGCCTCCTGAGGTTGAGGTGTTCTTGTGCTTTCGGACTTGTGTCTATCTCTAGTTCTCCTCCTTCTCCCTCTTACTATGGTGGTGGCTAGTCCTATTTATAGAGGCCCTGGTCCTCTTCCCAAATATCGAGCGGGACGGGAGCCAATGGCGGGCTAATTTGAAGGGGGACAGCTAGTATGAGCCATCCTGACAAAAGTAGTCTTCGCCTGCACAAAGCTCTGGTGGTGACGCCGTCTTGGGTTCCACGATGACCTCCGTCTTGCAATCCATGGTCTTGGTCTTGTTGCACCGAAATGGTAACCTTTGCCTGAGGCCTCGGTACTCCGGGGCTGCGCTTGCCTCCTTTGCACCAAAGAGGAAACAAGGACGCTACGCACGCTGGCGCCTGCCTGGTGTCGATCATCATGGCTCATGTCATGAGAGCCTCGTGAGGTTCGCCTTGCCTTGATATCTCCACTCCTCGCGAGCCTGCCTGACCAGGCCGCTCCAGAGGAGGTCTTGCGTCATCCGCCTCGCGAGGCTTGGACCCTCGCGAGGGTCTTGGATGCTTTGTTGATGAAGATGGGCCGTACGGCCTGCTGGCTCCGCCACGCCGCGGGCCGCATGCAGGCAAGTCTGGGGACCCCCGTTCCCAGAACACCGGCACCGAACCTGCCCCAAATGGGACAATTTTTTTAACACAACATGTTGATGCCGCTCCATGATAGCATGCCAAGTTTCATGAATTTCAGATGAGTTTTGGATTTACTAGAATTTAAAAACCAGGCATCTCAATATTTTGTTGGCAATCAAAAGTGCCCTAGTGTTTGAATTTCATTCCCATATCTTGCACGGGACCTAGAAATTCACCTGAGGACGCAGATTAGATTTTTCAACCAACCTTAGTGCATTGGAGAATGTGCATGTAGTTCAAATTTGAACTATGCACATAAATGCATTGAAAACTCAGTTAATGCATAAAAATGTCACCGAGAACCCCGAAAATTGACACAACACTCTTGTTGTTCTATGTTGACACGAGAATTTTTTAAAAGCAATAATAGGCAATGGATATCGTTTCATCCCCAAAGGTGGGACGTTCCCTACCGAACCAACATCCTTGTTGTGAGAAGCTCTGGTTTGTGAGAAGCATATACCCGAACCTGCCCCAAATGGGACAAATTTTTTAACACGACATGTTGATGCCGCTCCATGATAGCATGCCAAGTTTCATGAATTTCATACGAGTTTTGGATTTACTAGAATTTAGAAACCAGGCATCTCAATGTTTTGCCGGCAATCAACAGTGCCCTGGTGTTTGAATTTCATTCCCATCTCTTGCATAGGACCTAAAAATTCACCCAAGGACACACATGTGATTTTTCAACCAACCTTAGTGCATTGGAGCATGTGCTTGTAGTTCAAATTTGAATTATGCACATAAAATGCCTAGAAAACCCAGTTAATGCATAAAAAGGCCAAACAAACCCCGAAAAATTCCAAGATTGAACACAACACTCCTGTTGTTCTATGTTGACACTAGAACTTTTTTGAAAGCAATAAGAGGCAACGGATATCGTCCCGTCCGCAAAGGTGGTACGTTCCCTATCAAAACCATCATGCTTGTTGTGAGAAGCTCTGGTTTGTGAGAAGCTTATACCCGAGCCTGCCCCAAATGGGACTAATTTTTCACCATGGCATGTTGATGCCGCTCCATGATTGCATGCCTAGTTTCTTGAATTTCATACGAGTTTTGGATTTACTAGAATTTAAAAACCAAGCATCTCAATGTTTTGCCGCCAATCAACAGTACCCTGGTGTTTGAATTTCATTCCCATCTCTTGCATGGGACCTAGAGATTCACCCAAGGACACACACATGTGATTTTTCAACCAACTTTGGTGCATTGGAGCATGCGCTTGTAGTTCAAATTTGAATTATGCACATAAAATGCCTAGAAAACCCAGTTAATGTATAAAAAGGCCAAACGAACCCCGAAAAATTCCAAGATTGAACACAACACTCCTGTTGTTCTATGTTGACACTAGAATTTTTTTAAAGCAATAAGAGGCAACGGATATCGTCACGTCACCAAAGGTGGTATGTTCCCTGTCGAAACCATCATGCTTGTTGTGAGAAGCTTATACCCGAACCTGCCCCAATTGGGACAAAATTTTCACCACGGCATGTTGATGCCGCTCCTTGATAGCATGCCAAGATTCATGAATTTCAGACGAGTTTTGGATTTACTGGAATTTAAAAACCAGGCATCTCAACGTTTTGCCGACAATCAACAGTGCCATGGTGTTTGAATTTCATTCCCATCTCTTGCATGGGACCTAGAAATTCACCCAAGGACACACGTGCAATTTTTAAACCAACTTTGGTGCATTGGAGCATGTGCTTGTAGTTCAAATTTCAATTATGCACATAAAATGCCTAGAAAACCCAGTTAACGTATAAAAAAGGCCAAACAAACCCCGAAAAATTCATTCCCATTTCTTCCATGGGACCTAAGCATGCACTGAAGGACACGTATTTGATTTTTCAACCAATTTGTATGCACATGAGCATGTGCATGTAGTTTAATTTTGAATTGTGCACCTGAAATGGCTAGAAAACCACTTTAATGTATGAAATGTCCAAATGAACCCCGAATAATTCCAATTCTTTTACGACACACATACAGTTGCATGTTCACTTCAGATAAAAGGTCTAGCAATTCAAACACCGTCCATTGCCACTGTGACCCCATTTTGTAATTCAAATCAAGTAGATCCCACACAGTTTATTCTCACCAACTATGTGAGATGTAGTACAAAATATCTTGGAGCACTGTCGGTGTATAGTATGCCTATGGCTTATGCGAGAAGGTGCGTCGGCTACAGTCCACAGCCGGTGTGTCAAGCACACTAGCTCGCTCCCCCAAAACTCCCGCCTGTGCATCCCTCGCAATCAAAACATCTACCATCTGGAATGTTTTAGTGTTTGATAGCGCACGATTAGTATGTGCGGATCGTGTGCGATGTATGTTACTCCCACTCCGCTTCAGTCCCTGGGTTCAAATTTTCAGTAGCCCTGACATTTTACTCCCGCCTCTGCATCCCTCGCAATCTCAAAAATATCTGCTCGCCCTTGATCCAAATTTTTAGAAGCCCCGCCTTGTTACTCCCGCCTAGTAAAATTTTCAGTTGCCATAGTATTTCCTCAAACACAACCTCCGCTCACACAGACACACACAACCTTCGAAACCATTGGTAGGTCGCCGCCATCACTGGTGCCTCCATCCTCAACCTATGCCTGTGTGCCGGGGAGCTCGAGTAGCCAATGGCCAAAAATAGGTTTATCGCGGCCTTGTCGCCCGACACCAGCGAGGTGGCCGCCGAGGTGTCCCCGTCATCCTCCGCAGGCCTTCGCCGTCGCCGGTCCCCCGATCTGCCCGCTGCCGCACCCCTACGCCGGTTCGAGGACTTCCCCGTCCTCCCCCAGACCCAGCAGCCGATGATGTCCTACTTCGGGGTCCGGCAGCGGCGGTGGGGGACGTGGGTCACCGAGATTACAGATCGAGAGAACCACACCCGCTGGTGGCTCGGTAGCTTCCACACGGCCGAGCTCGCGGCCATGGAGTATGACTTCTGGCAGGTCTGCTACCATAGCATGGCATCTAGGCTCAATTTCCCCTTCGGCACACGTCTGGTACACCTTGTTCTGCTGGAGCCAGGGGTGGTGAGCTCGGCTATGGCGCGGGAGGACCGCGAGGCATGGGAGCGTCGAGCCCTAGGCCGCCGACGAGGCCTACATGCAAGAGCTCCACCGGCAGCACTCGGAGCTCGTGGAGGTGGAGTGGGCGATCTTTGCTGGCGTGGAGGGTAGCGACGTTATCGCACTCTCCTCTGATGATGAGGTCGAAGGCGGAGAGGATGGCGGCACGGATGGTGGCGAGGTTATCGCGCTCTCCTCTGATGACGAGGTCGAAGGCGGCGGCGACGGCGGCACAGAGGGTGTCGAGGTGGGCCCCGTTGTCGGTGTCAATACCGGCGGATCTCGAGTAGGGTGTCCCGAACTGTGTGTCTAAGGTTGATGGTAACAGGAGACAAGGAACACAATGTTTACCCAGGTTCGGGCCCTCTCGATGGAGGTAAATCCCTACGTCCTGCTAGATTAATATTGATGAGTATGAGGGTTACAAGAGTTGATCTACCACGAGATCGTAATGGCTAAACCCTAGAAGTCTAGCCTATCTGATTATGATTGTCTTTTCAGACTAAACCCTCTAGTTTATATAGATACCGGAGGGGACTAGGGTTATACAAAGTCGGTTACTTAGAAAGGAAGTAGTATATCCGGCCGCTTGCTTTCCATCCACGCAAAGAAGAGTCCTATCCGGACACGGGAGAAAGCCTTCCATCTTGTATCTTCACGGTCCAATAGTCCGACCCATGCCCAACAGACCGGACGCCCGAGGACCCCTTAGTCCAGGACTCCCTCAGTAGCCCCTGAACCAGGCTTCAATGACGAGGTGTCCGGCACGCAGTTTATCTTCGGCATTGCAAGGCGGGTTCCTTCTCCGAATACTCCAACGAATATAGTCTTCGAACAATGACCGTGTCCGGATCTGCAAAACAAGTACCACACACCACCGTAGAGAGTAAAATATTTTCACGAGTCTCATCTGCTGATAACTTTTTGTAACGTGACATCACAACTCTACTCGATTATTATTTCGAACCGTTTTTCGGCCTGCCACTTCGTATTTCAAGATGCGGTTTTATTGGCACGTCTTGTCAAAGCAGAGATCGTGTCCCCTTATTGCAGGATCCTCATCAGTACGGGAATGGGTAATCCAACCATGCCGCCTGCACGACCCCTAGGGAATAGGCAAGTTTCACGGCGAGTCTGGAGGCGTTTGATATTCACCGTCTTTATAAAGATATAAGGATTCATCTCCTCTACCCATGCCTTCTGTCCTTCCGTCTACCCACTCTCAAGCTCCAGTGCCCAAGTTCTCATCTTTCCTCCCCCAAGAAAGCACTCCAACCATGTCTGGAGAGCAGGGAAAGTAGATGGCCTCCACCGTCAAGGAGAAAGACATCACCCAACTTCGGGAGACCGGATATTTATCCAGGGAAATCGCCCACCGGCTTCCTGCCAAGGGACAGATTGTCCCCACTCCGGAGCCCCATGAGAGGGTCGTGTTCATCCGTCATTTTGTTTGCGGACTGGGATTTCCTCTCCACCTGTCGGGGATATACCCCGCGGTGTAAACCAACCGGAAGTATAACCCGGCCGGACTTGGCGGTTTACTTGAGACCCGGCTAAGACTTGACGATTCACTGGCGACCCGTTTGGACCTGGCGGTTTACAGTTCATTGGTAATCCGGCAGGCGGGTCAGAGGAGCGACAAGACCTGGTGGCCCAACGGGTGGTTCATGAAGGCCGGTTCATACTATGGTGGGCCGGTTTAACAGGAAAGGCATGAGGAATATTTACCTTACAAGGAGTTAAAACCAGGACTTGTATCGGTTTGTATTAGAGATAGACTAGTCCTAATCCTAATAGGACTCCATATGTAACCCTCCCCTTCAACATATATAAGGAGGGGCAGGGCTCCCCAAAGGAGGAGGAGCAAGAGAAAACAACCTTAGGGCTAGACACAAAGAGGAGAGCCGGTTTACGGCGACTCCCATGTGATGATAATGAGACCTAACCTCAAACAGCATGTAGGGTTGTTACCAGATGATGTTTCTCGGGGCCCGAAGCTGTCTAAATCCTTGTCTTGTGTTGCGTCTCTCGATTCCGCTCAACCCCTCTCAAGCTACTACAAAGATACATTGGCCTCACGACTAAGTCCTGACACTAAGGACATCTGCCAAGACAATTCCACGACAGTTGGCGTCCACCGTGGGGCCTGCGCATGGTGGTGTTAAGTTTGTTATTTTGTGATCAGGAACATGATTATGTTTGGAGCCGATAGTACATGGTTTGAGATCGACAAAAGCTAGGGTTCCGTGCGTGCCATCGCACGTGACCTATTGATCCGTCGGTCCGAGTAATGTTGATTTCCGCCAGAACGGCCGAGCAATCCGGCGAAACCGAGACTGGTTCAAAGTACTTCACTGTCCGATTGCCGTTTTATGGACAGGGATCAGGTGACTTGCCTTCAGGCAGTCACGTTGTAACATGCGGGCACACATCCAGCGTCCATTACACATCCAACGGCCATCAGCAATCAATGTGAAAAAAGCTCCAGATCTAGCACACGCCCACACAGAGACGCCCCCACTTGTAGCAGGTAGATTTTTTTGAAGTACTAGTAATTAAGAGCAGATTTTAGTAGGACCGTTCCCAAAAAATATATCTGATAGAAACAAATGGACTGATTATGCATGAACATTAAAAAGAAATTAAAACTGATTTTTTTAATTCTGTAACCAGATCAAGAACCAAAGGCCAGCCATTAAGCAGTATTTTAGACATTTTGTAAATCTGATCTGGTGTATGAGTAAGGGCAACTCTAACCGACCGATCCAAACAAAGATGTCAAAGTTTGGCTTTGTCCGCCCGTCTATAGGTGCGCCCAACGCGCCAGGATGCATTTCGGATTGTGGTCATTTTTTGAATTAAAAATATATATACATTGCCACCCAAAGTCCCTTTATTACATTGATTAAAAATAAAAAATCATAATAAAACCTATATCTAGTGGCCATCACCAGGCGTGCGTCGCTATTCCCGGCGTACGCTGCCATGCTACTTCAGTCATGTGCTGCTATGCTACTCCTGGCTCCTGTGTCGGGAACACCGCACCTCGTCCCGACGCCGATATCGAGAACACCACACGGGAGCAGGCCCCAGCTGCTTTGTGCCGGGAATGTATCTGGTGCACCGGGCAATTGGTGCTACCAGTGCACCGGTCCTCCGTTGCACATTGTAAAATGTTTGAAAAAATGTAAAAGAATAGTGCATTGACACAATATCAATGTATGTTTTCATAAAAATTTAAATCAAAATTTGAAACATTGCTAGAGATAAAAAAATGACCAATTGCCTCGGTGCACCAGAGACGTTCCCGCTTTGTGCCGGCGTGCACAACTAATGCTGCTCCTTCCCCAGCGGCGTGGCCGAGGCATCCGATCCCACCCGACGGGGAGCTGCTGCATCGGTGGCGTCCTGGAGTAGTAGCTGGCTAGCGAGTAGCTGCGGGGGGAGCCGCTGCCCGCTGCACCAGCGACATGGCTGGGGCGATACCTCGGCTGCTACTGGAGAGGTGTGCCACGTGGTGAGAAAGAAAAAAATAAATAAAAAGATGGGCGGGTGGATGGTAGGTGGGCCAGGCGGGACATGGAGCTGACGGAGGCGGACGAAAAGAACGCATAAAACATTCGCTTTGTGTCCGTCTCCAACCCAAATCTGAGTCAAATTTGGAACGAAAATTGGTCCGAACGAACACAGAACGGGCACAAAATAAAAATTAATTTTGCGTTGGCCTATCCATTTTTTCCGCGCGGACACACACTTGCATCGCTATGTTGGAGTTGCTCTTAATGCATAGCTGATGTTGGATGTACATGAAAACTACAAGTGTAGGCGTCTCCGTGTGTGCGTGTGCTAGATCTGGAGCTTTTTTCACTTTGATTGCTGATGGCCGTTGGATGTGTATTGAACGCTGGATGTGTGCCCGCATGTTACAGCATGACTGCCTGAAGGCAAGTCACCTGATCCCCGTCCCCGTTTTATACAGGGGAGCCAGCGCACGTACGAGCAGTCATCTTATTTCGGGCCTTGATGCAATTTTGAAAAATGCACATTTTTCCTAAATTCAAATAAAATAGCAAATAAAACCAAAATAAAATCTTATTTGATTTTTTTATTAAATCCTCAATATTTCTTTATTTTGGGAAAGTCATTTTATTCCCTCTCTCATATTTTGATAATAGAAATAATTGAAGATAAAATAAATAAAATCAAATGATCCTATTTTCAAAATTTGAGAAAACTCAAATATGAAAATAAAGAAATCCCCAACTCTCTCCGAGGGTCCTTGAGTTGCGTAGAATTTTCTAGGATCAACCAAAATGCAGTAAAATATGATATGCAAGGATGATCTAATGTATAACATTCCAAATTGAAAATTTGGGATGTTACGGTATCATCACGAGCGGCATAGATGATCACATCCTCAGTCGAGTGTGTCAATTGAGTCTGCCTGGCAGCACAATCAAGCTAAGCGTTGTGCTTAGAAAGACAGTCCATGCCGAGAATTAGATCAATATCCGAGTCACCAAGAACAATAGGAGAAGACATAAACTTATAGTCGCCCATCTCGATAGACACATCCGGGACGCAATTATTAGATGTCATCTGCTTGCGCGGGGACACAATCTTCAACGGAAAAGGAATCTTTTCGGTAAAAAACTCATGCTTGGCAACAAAAGGTCTTGAAATGAAAGAAAGCGATGCACCAGTATCAAACAATACTTTTGCAGGAAAAGAGTTAACTGGAAGGTTACCCATGATCACTTCTGAAGAATCCTCTACCCGAGCTGCATTCATCATGTTGACCTTAGCATGCTTGGGATTATGCTTGACCACTGAATTGCTGGCAGATCTCACAGGAGGAGGAGGCGGAAGGCGCCTTTGGTTGAAGCACTTGTTTGCATAGTGCCCTTTCTGCTGACACTTGTTGCAAGTAACCTCTGAGAGCGGACGGTGATAAGGAGCACTTGACCTTGGAGTATGAGACTGAGCTTTGTTCTGATAGCCTGGGTTGGGGGGGTGGGAAGATCCATTGCCACCTTTACTCTTCTGCTGAAAAGGCTGACGAAATGAAGAAGGAGGAGGCAACCAGAACTTCGGTTGCTTAGCTGCCACTTGTGATGAAGAAGAAGATTGAACTACATCCCTGACTCTCTTCTTAGATGCATCACACTTGAGCTGAGCAGCTTCTTGCTTTAGTGCCATGTTGTAGAATTGATCATACTTAGTCGGCTCAATAAGCATGAGAGCTAATTGCAGATCTTCTCTGAGGCCACCTCTGAATTGATAAATCATACTCTCTTCATCAGGGACGTCTTGTTTAGCGAAGTGAGCGAGTTTCTGAAACTGGGTATTGTATTGATACACAGACATGCTGCCTTGCTTGAGATTGCGGAACTCCTCACGCTTACTTTCAGCAACACATTGTGGGATGTGATGAGCTTTGAAGTCTTGGCGGAAATCATCCCAGGTAATCACATGACCTCCTCTGGAATCTCTGTATTGTTGATACCACTCAGCAGCTTGGTCTTTGAGTTGGAACGAAGCAAACTTGACAAAGTCCTCAGGCCTGACATTGCTACACTCAAAATGTTTGCAGATATCCACGAGCCAGTCATCGGCGTCTGTGGCCTCGACATAGTTGCTGAAGGACTTCGGCTGGTTTGTGAGGAACTGATTGAGGGTAGCAAACTGAGGTTGATTGTTGCCTTGGCCTTGATTTCCTTGGTTTCCTTGCCCTTGGTTGCGCTCTTGCAAGAGTTGCAAAGGCATCTGAGGGTTGGTGTTGGTGGCTGCCATGACAACTTGCCATGCCTCCGGAGGTCGAGGTGGTGGCGGAGGGTTCGAATTTCGACGCGTTGGAGCCATCCTGAAGAGGTTAACATCCATTAGCATCTTGAAAGACATACATTTAAGCTGAATCAAAGGATCGAAATTGCAACATATAGCCTTAATGAACGAATGAATTCCAAAGTAAATCATCACACTTCCATTAAGGTTGAGAAGCCATTTAGATAAAGGTAGATGAAATAAAGCAATAAGGTACGTATATGAACAAATAAGTGGTAAGGATTACCCAATCACAAACCAAATATCTGCGGGAAGAAATACTAGAGCTACTTGAATTCCCACCTATGAAACTCCCGAAACTTCTGGTTATGCAATTAGGTGTTGGGGATATAGGGGAAGCATAATATCTCACCCAAAACTAGCAAATCCTACATCCAGTTGTATCCATCCTTCAACACATAACTAAGAAACCTTCGGAAATCATTTACCTCAACCTTCGAAAAGCATCCGTCATGTACAGGGCAGTGCACATGACATACGAAGCGTCCCTGAGTCGGCATAGCCAAGGACTCTTTAAGACAAAACGAGACCACTGTAAAACCAACCGTGAATAGGCGGACCACTAGACGTCGAACACCAATTTCATATCATACATCTGTCAGAAAGATGTCCTAAGGGCTACTTGAATTCCCACTTATAAACTCCCGAAATTTTCCGGTTATGCAATCAGGTGTTGGGGATACAGGGGAAGCATAATATCTCACCCAAAACTAGCAAATCCTACGTCCAGCTGTATCCATCCTTCAACACATAACCAAGAAACCTTCGGAAATCGTCTACCTCAGCCTTCGAAAAGCATCCGTTATACGAGTTATGGCAATACTCCCGAACTCCCGCCCCAGTACTGGGTGGCGTCGGGGTTATCTCACCAACAACTGCATAAAAGAGATTTTCGATGTCGGCGAACTCTGGTATTCCAGAACTGCAACGATAAAATTGTGACGACAACACCTCGGAGCTCAACTCCCCGGTACACTGCCACAACCCCTAAATGTCAAGAGGCACCAAGAACAATGTTCTTGTCACAAAATCATCGAAACGATTCCAAGATTCCCGCGTGATCCTAAAAAAAATTCGTGAAATTTGAGGAGAGAAGAGTAAAAACTCTACGTCAGGAGGCCTCACCAGAGCGACGAAGGGGCTGAGGAGTAAAAAGAATCCTACTCTTCGATATATATAATCCTAAGACTCAAAATATTTTGTTCTAGATTCAACAACGTCAGCGATTCGATCAAGCAGGGGGCTCCTAAGTCGGGGAAGGCTCTGATTACCAACTTGTAACACCCACAATGCGGCAATATCTCCCACGTGTCGGGGCACGACTTAGAGGCATAGTCGCATGGTAGGAATGTCACAAGAGGGGTAATCTTTACACATCCCATGTACTGAATAAGAAAGGGATAAAGAGTCGGCTTACAATCGCCACTTCACACAATTCATAAATATATCATACATCATCCAGAATACAATCAAGGTCCGACTACGGAACCAAAATAAAGAAATACAACCCCAAATGCTAGATCCCCGGTCGCCCCAACTGGGCTCCTCTACAAATCATCCAGAAAAGAAACATAGTAACGACACGAATCCTCGTCGAACTCCCACTTGAGTTCGGTAGCGTCCCCTGCACTGGCATCATCAGCACCTGCGTCTGTTTGGAAGTATCTGTGAGTCACGGGGACTCAGCAATCTCACACCCTTGTGATCAAAACTATTTAAGCTTAAGGGTAGGAAAGGGTAGTGAGGTGGAGCTGCAGCAAAGCACTAAGCATATATGGTGGCTAACTTACACAAAAGAGAGCGAGAAGAGAAAGCAAAGCACGGTCGAGAAGCTAAAAGTGATCAAGAAGTGATCCTGAAGCTACTTACGTTCAAGCATAACACGAGACCGTGTTCTCTTCCTGGACTCCGCCGAAAAGAGACCATCACGGCTACACACGCGCTTGATTCTTTTTAATTAAAATAAGTTTCAAGTTCTCTACAACCGGCTATTAACAAATTCCCATCTTCCCATAACCGTGGGCATGGCTTGCGAAAGTTCAAACCCTGCAGCGGTGTCCCAACTTAGACCATCACAAGCTCTCACGGTAAACGAAGGATATTCCTTCTCCTGGGATGACCCGATCAGACTCAGAATCCCGGTTACAAGACATTTCGACAATGGTAAAACAAGACCAGCAAAGCCTCCCGAATGTGCTGACGAATCCCGATAGGAGCTGCACATATCTTGTTCTCAGGCCACACCAGATGAACACTACATACAACTAAAACCAACCCTCAAGTTTCCCCGAGGTGGCGCTGCAAGTGGCTCTGTTTTGGACCAACACTCAGAGGAGCACTGGCCCGGGAGTTTAAAATAAAGATGACCCTTGAGTCCGCGGAACCCAAGGGAAAAGGCTTAGGTGGCAAGTGGTAAAACCAAGGTTGGGCTTTGCTGGAGGAGTTTTATTCAAAGCGAACTGTCAAGGGGTTCCCATAACACACAACCACGTAAGGAACGCAAAATCAAGGAACATAACACTGGTATGACGGAAACTAGGGCGGCAAGAGTGGAACAAAACACCAGGCATAAGGCCGAGCCTTACACCCTTTACCAATTATATAGATGCATTAAAGTAATTAAGAGATAATAATGATATCCCAACAATAATCATGTTCCAACAAGGAACAACCTTCATCTTCACCTGCAACTTGCAACGCTATAAGAGGGGCTGATCAAAGCGGTAACATAGCCAAACAATGGTTTGCTAGGAAAGGTGGGTTAGAGGCTTGTCATGGCAATATGGGAGGCATGATATAACAAGTGGTAGGTAGCGTGGCATAGCAATAGAACGAACAACTAGCAAGCAAAGATAGAAGTCATTTTGAGGGTATGGTCATCTTGCCTGCAAAGTTCTCAGAGTTGAAGAAAGCTTGATCCTCGTTAGCATACTCAACAGGTTACTCGATCACGTACTCATCTCCCTACTCTACCTAAAGCAAGAACACAAGCAAAAGGACCAACAATCAATCATGGTGCAATGCACAATCAACATGATGCAAAACATGACATGATATGCGAGATGTGATATGCAATGCAGATGTGTGCTTCGGAAGGAAAAGAAATATCAAGGCATCAACTTGGCAAACCAAGTGTGCCGCTGGAAATATGAGATGATTTCGGTCGAAATCGATATAAGGATCACCGAAAACGGATGCACGGTTTGCAAATGGCAAGCAAAACAAGAATGGCACAATTCTGCGATTAACAGCACGATGCCATATAGAATGCAACAAGAAAATAAGCTACTGCACTCCAACATATCAACAAGGCATATGGCAGTGATGTACTCAAGATTCTTGAAAAAACATGAACACTGAGCTATGGCTAAATCATGCAAGAGTAGGTTCAAACAAGCATGGCAAAAGTGCAAAAGATATCAGCTTCACAGACTTGGTGAAAATACTAACATGCCAGGAATAACATCAGGAAGCCATGTTTAGAGCAAGAAAACAACATGCTACAGGAACAGATCATAGAAAACAAAGGCATGGCATGAATCTACTAAATGCATAGAACAAAAGTCCCTTACTGATCATGAGCCAAAAGGCACAGAAGATATGATGGCACCCATGTAAACATAGCAAGTTTTATTAACAGTTTCAGACTTAGCAGAAAACAGAGCATGGCATAAACAGAATTATGAAGGCATCTTTGCGATCTCAAATCACTCATCACAAAGACTTGCATGACAAGATAATCATAGCATCAGCAAGATGACATGTTCTTGAAGCTCACCATGGCAAGATCAAGTTCATATCATGCATGGATCACTAATAACAACCATGATAAAATTGCTTAACATGTAAATAATCTGCCAGGAACATTTTATAGCAAAAGTAGAGCAAGATTAATACATTCTAGGGCATTCCATAATTGCAAACATGGGCATGGATGGATAGAGCATAACCATATGTCCAAAACATACTTACTAAAGCAACTCAAAACAATCATAGATCTCACTGTAGCATCATGTTTACATGACATAAAAATAACAGCAGAACAAGGACTTGGCAAAATCCTAAGTCCCTGAAATCAGCAATATCACGAAGGCTACTTTGCATGCTTGTGCTAGTCACCACATAGATCACAAAAATACATGGGAAACACCCCTGTAAATATGGCATGGCATAGATCAAAACACATGTAGAGCTCATGCCCATATGAAGCACACAACAAATGTCACAAACAAGACATCATCACAATCTGCTAAGTAACAGGAGTAAACATTTTATAGCACTCTTGCATCAATGATTTGGGCATCAAGATGGACTCCAACAAGCATTCCACAATGGAATGAAATGAAGAGCATCTCCAACTGAACATTTTGATATATCATGTGCATGAAACGGAGCTACGGTCATGGAGTTATGATGGAATGAACAGGGCATAAAAACATTACAGAAACTGGGACTTATAGATATTTTACCCCGCGAATCTCAGATCTAGGGTTGCACGCTTCCCGATGCACGACGGATCTTGTCGGAGTAGACTATGCGGCGGCTGGAGCGGGGGGAGATGGCCGGAGAGGAGGGGACCGGCCGGAGAGGAGGGCGGAGTGGATCTCGATGACGCCGGCGGAGGTGTTCGGAGGTCCGCGCGCGGGCGGCCTGCGGTGGCGGCGAGGTGGCGGCGGCAGGCGCGGGCGAGGTGGCGGTGGACGGGCGCGGTCGCCCGCGGGCGGCGGCGGTGGGGAGACGGGCCGCGAGGGCCGGCCTAGGGCCCAGGCGGGCCGGCGGTGCGGGGGGCGGCGAGCGCTAACGTGGCGGGGGAGATTGGCTGGGAGCGGTGGCGCAGATGCGTCCGGCCCGATCCGGACATGTCCGGCGGCAGCGGGGGATGCGGATCTAGGGTTTGGATCCGGATTTGGAGGAGGGGTGCACATATTTATAGCTAGGATGAGGTAGGAGTGTCCATATGGAGTGTAGTTTTCGCCCACACGATCGTTATCCGACGACGGAGGACATGGGAGTGGTTTGGAAGGGTCACTGGGCCATTTTGAGGGGTGTTGGGCTACAATACACACGAGGCATTTGCGGTTCCCCGGTTAACCGTTGGAGTATCAAACGGACTCCAAATGGCACAAAATTTGACAGGCGGTCTACCGGTGGTGTACAAAGGCCACTTGGCGAATCTTGGTCCATTCCGAGAACGTTTAACACCCGCTCACGAAAAGAGACAAAAGGGGCACGCCGGTCCACGTAGGAGTGTCGGATTGCAAAACAGACAACGGGGAAAATGCTCGGATGCATGAGACGAACACGTATGCAAAATGAGATGCACATGATGACATGATATGAAATGCATGACATGAACAAAATGCAAAACAAAGACAAAAACCCAACCACGAAGGAAAATCTCATAACTTAAAGCTGAAAATGGCAGAGTTGGAGTTACAATTATGGCAAGTTACAACCGGGGTGTTACATGCCTCCATCTTCTTGGAGCTCTTTGTCTCGTGGGGATCAGCCTCCCGCGTCTGCTCCAATATCGGCAGATCTTTGCCTGGTTCTCCTTGGTCCATCATGAAAATGACGAATACTAGGAGACCACTGAAAGGAAAACACAATCGCAATGATAATGAAATAAAAAAGAGAGTGAGGATCGGTTACTGCTTTGCAAAAGTTCTTTTTTTCTCTGAACGGAAATATACCAACATCACGAATCCGCTTACCTTCCCTTCATTGGGAGAGAAGAACAGTGGCAGATGCGAGTGTTGCCTTTCTTGAAGACGGTGAGGGAGAAGGGGATTCAGCGAAGAGTGAAATGATGTTGCTTCGCCCGTCAAACTTAGACTGCGGGGAGGTGGGGTTTTCTGATACGACGGCTCGTTATTGCCGCACTATGACCGGGGTGACTCTCTGCCTGCACACTGCCTTCTAATTTGGTGGATGGCATTTGGGCCGGCGCGTTGCATGGCCCGCATGTCGGTGAACAAAAGTATAATGGCATTCAGTAGAGGGAGACGTTTCGAAGATCTAGGAGGAGCCAGAAGCGGTATTGTTTCCACTGTAGTAGTAGTAATTGTTTTTCTGGGTTGCTGTCGAGTGTCTCCACTGTACTAGTAGTAATTGTTTCTCTGGGCCCAAGAAAAAACATCCCATCCACCCTAGTAAATAGTAAAATCAATTCAAAAGTCCATATATTTACTAAATGAGAGGCGCTACCCACACCCAGCACATCGCCCCCCAAAAAACCTGGGTGTTCTTCTTCCTCCTCACTCCCACCACCTCACGTCAGCTCACTCCACTCGTACCCCGAAATTCCTCACCTCACTCCTACAGAAAACCCTAGCTCCCCTTCTTCCTCACTACTATAGAAAACCCCAGCTCCCCTTCTTCTTCACTCGCACTACAACTAGGCTCGTCATTCTTTACTCTGCTCAAATCCGTGAGCGCGACGCGACGCCCTCGAGGAAAATGGAGTCGGCTGACCCCAGCACCAAGAAGATGAGGCTCCCGCCAGCAGCGATGCCTGTTGTAGATCCCGCACCCGACAACGCGGGGAGAAGTGGCAACCCCGCCCCCACCGGATCCCAGGAACCCGTAGAATCTCGGGTGGACCGCATCAGCGATCTCCCAGACGCCGTCCTTGGGGAGATCATCTCGCTTCTCCCCACCAAGGATTGCTGCCGCACCCAAGTCCTCTCAATTCGGTGGCACCCTCTATGGCGTGTCGTGCCCCTTAATCTCGACTGTCGTCAGCTATCTCTCTTCAATGTTTTTGAAATCCCCAGAGCCATCATATCCTCCCACTAGGGCTCCGTTCAAAGCCTCTGCATCCCCTCATGCTACCTGAGCAAGCATACCATGCCCTGCACGATGGATGCCTGGCTGAAATCCCCTGAATTCACAGAACAACAGCTGCTTGAGTTCTACTATTCCCATGGAAATCACCTACCAGGTACCGAACGCCATCTACCTGTGCCCTCAGCATCGATGTCCATCTCGCAGTTTTCCTCCTCTCTCCACACCGCCACCATTGCGCTGTGCAACCTACTAGACAATCTGGTACTAAACCTTTGACTCCCATTTCTCAAGAAACTTTCACTTGTGCGGCTTCATATATCAGAAGCCTCATTGCGTAGCATCATCCACTCCAGTTGCCTTGCCCTGGAGTGCTTGGTGCTTGTTTTCACAGTTAGAATCGGTTGTCTCCAAATAAAGTCACCTAACCTTGTAAGAATTGGAATTTGTTTTGACGGAAGGTAGCTCATCATCCAAGATTGTAGGATAGAAAGTATGTCTATAGGGGGGTGTTGGGGAATGTTGCAGAAAACAAAAATTTTCCTACTCGTCTCACCAAGATCCATCTAGGAGTTCATCTAGCAACGGGTCATCAGATGCATCTACATACCTTTGTAGATCGCGCACGGAAGCGTTCAAAGAACGGTGATGATGTAGTCGAACACGACGTGATCCAAATCACCGATGACCAAGCGCCGAACGGACGGCACCTCCGCGTTCAACACACGTACGGGACGGGGAACATCTCCTCCTTCTTGATCCAGCAAGGGGGAAGGAGAGGTCGATGAAGATCCATCAGCACGATGGCGTGGTGGTGGATGCAGGGCGTCACAGTAGCAGGGCTTCACCTATACTACGAGAGAGAGACGTAACGGGGAGAGAGGGAGGCGCCAAGGGCTGAGGTATGAAGTCCCTCCTCTCCCCCACTATATATAGGGGTGCTAGGGGGGGCGCCGGCCCTAGTAGATGGAATCTACTAGGGGGGCGGCGGCCTAGGGTGGGGGGCTTGCCCCCCAAGCAAGGGGGCGCCCCCTTTAGGGTTTCCCCTCAACCCTAGCCGCATGGGCCCTAGGGGGTGGCGCCCCAGCCCACTATGGGCTGGGTTCCCTCCCACTTCAGCCCATGGGGCCCTCCGGGATAGGTGGCCCCACCCGGTGGACCCCCGGGACCCTTCCGGTGGTCCCGGTACAATACTGGCGACCCCGAAACTTGTCCCGATGGCCGAAACATCACTTCCTATATATAATTCTTTACCTCCGGACCATTCCGGTGGTCCCGGTACAATACTGGAACTCCTCGTGACGTCCGGGATCTCATCTGGGACTCCGAACAACATTCGGGTTACTGCATATACATATCTTCACAACCCTAGCGTCACCGAACCTTAAGTGTGTAGACCCTACGGGTTCGGGAGACAAGCAGACATGACCGAGACGACTCTCCGGTCAATAACCAACAGCGGGATCTGGATACCCATGTTGGCTCCCACATGCTCCACGATGATCTCATCGGATGAACCATGATGTCGAGGATTCAATCAACCCCGTATGCAATTCCCTTTGTCAATCGATATGTTACTTGCCCGAGATTCGATCGTCGGTATCCCAATACCTCGTTCAATCTCGTTACCGGCAAGTCACTTTACTCGTACCGTAATGCATGATCCCGTGACCAGACACTTGGTCACTTTGAGCTCATTATGATGATGCATTACCGAGTGGGCCCAGCGATACCTCTCCGTCATACGGAGTGACAAATCCCAGTCTTGATCCATGTCAACCCAACAGACACTTTTGGAGATACCTGTAGTCTACCTTTATAGTCACCCAGTTACATTGTGACATTTGGTATACCCAAAGCATTCTTACGGTATCCGGGAGTTACACGATCTCATGGTCTAAGGAAAAGATACTTGACATTGGAAAAACTCTAGCAAACGAACTATACGACCTCATGCTATGTTTAGGATTGGGTCTTGTCCATCACATCATTCTCCTAATGATGTGATCTCGTTATCAATGACATCCAATGTCCATAGTCAGGAAACCATGACTATCTGTTGATCAATGAGCTAGTCAACTAGAGGCTTACTAGGGACATGTTGGTGTCTGTTATTCACATGTATTACGATTTCCGGATAACACAATTATAGCATGAATAAAGACAATTATCATGAACAAGGAAATATAATAATAATGCTTTTATTATTGCCTCTAGGGCATATTTCCAACAGTCTCCCAGTTGCACTAGAGTCAATAATCTAGTTACATTGTGATGAATCGAACACCCATGGAATTCTGGTGTTGATCATGTTTTGCTCTAGGGAGAGGTTTAGTCAACGGATCTGGTACATTCAGGTCCGTATGTACTTTACAAATCTCTATGTCTCCATCTTGAACATTTTCACGAATGGAGTTGAAGCGACGCTTGATGTGCCTTGTCTTCTTGTGAAACCTGGGCTCCTTGGCAAGTGCAATAGCTCCAGTGTTGTCACAGAAAAGTTTGATTGGCCCCGACGCATTGGGTATGACTCCTAGGTCGGTGATGAACTCCTTCACCCATATTGCTTCATGTGCTGCCTCCGAGGCTGCCATGTACTCTGCTTCACATGTAGATCCCGCCACAACGCTTTGCTTGCAACTGCACCAGCTTACTGCCCCACCATTCAAAATATACACTTATCCGGTCTGTGACTTAGAGTCATCCAGATCTGTGTCGAAGCTAGCGTTGACGTAACCCTTTACGACGAGCTCTTCGTCACCTCCATAAACGAGAAACATTTCCTTAGTCCTTTTCAGGTACTTCAGGATATTCTTGACCGCTGTCCAGTGTTCCTTGCCGGGATTACTTTGGTACCTTCCTACCAAACTTACGGCAAGGTTTACATCAGGTCTGGTACACAGCATGGCATACATAATAGAACCTATGGCTGATGCATAGGGGATGATGCTCATCTCTTCTATATCTTCTGCCGTGGTCGGACATTGAGCTGAGCTCAATTTCATACCTTGTAACACAGGCAAGAACCCCTTCTTAGATTGATCCATATTGAACTTCTTCAATATCTTATCAAGGTATGTGCTTTGTGAAAGACCTATGAGGCGTCTCGATCTATCCCTATAGATCTTGATGCCTAATATATAAGCAGCTTCTCCAAGGTCCTTCATTGAAAAACTCTTATTCAAGTAGGCCTTGATGCTGTCCAAGAGTTCCATATCATTTCCCATCAATAGTATGTCATCTACATATAATATGAGAAATGCTACAGAGCTCCCACTCACTTTCTTGTAAACGCAGGCTTCTCCATAAGTCTGCGTAAACCCAAACGCTTTGATCATCTCATCAAAGCGAATGTTCCAACTCCGAGATGCTTGCACCAGCCCATAAATCGAGCGTTGGAGCTTGCACACCTTGTCAGCATTCTTAGGATCGACAAAACCTTCCGGCTGCATCATATACAATTCTTCCTTAAGGAAACCATTAAGGAATGCCGTTTTGACGTCCATTTGCCATATTTCATAATCATAGAATGCGGCAATCGCTAACATGATTCGGACGGACTTCAGCTTCGCTACCGGTGAGAAAGTCTCATCGTGGTCAACCCCTTGAACTTGTCGATAACCCTTAGCGACAAGCCGAGCTTTATAGATGGTCACATTACCATCCGCGTCTGTCTTCTTCTTAAAGATCCATTTATTTTCTATGGCTCGCCGTTCAACGGGCAAGTCAGTCAAAGTCCATACTTCGTTTTCATACATGGATCCTATCTCGGATTTCATGGCTTCTAGCCATTTGTCGGAATCTGGGCCTGCCATCGCTTCTTCATAGTTCGAAGGTTCACCGTTGTCTAACAACATTATTTCCAAGACAGGGTTGCCGTACCACTCTGGTGCGGAACGTGTCCTTGTGGACCTTCGAATTTCAGTAGGAGCTTGATCAGAAGTAACTTGATCATTATCATTAACTTCCTCTCTAGTCGGTGCAGGCACCCTAGGAACATTTTCTTGAGTTGCGCCATTTTCCGGTTCAAGAGGTAATACTTCATCAAGTTCCACTTTCCTCCCACTTACTTCTTTCAAGAGAAACTCTTTCTCTAGAAAGGACCCATTCTTAGCAACAAAGATCTTGCCTTCGGATCTGAGGTAGAAGGTGTACCCAATAGTTTCTTTTGGGTATCCTATGAAGACGCATTTTTCCGACTTGGGTTCGAGCTTTTCAGGTTGAAGTTTCTTGACATAAGCATCGCATCCCCAAACTTTTAGAAACGATAGCTTAGGTTTCTTCCCAAACCATAATTCATATGGTGTCGTCTCAACGGATTTCGACGGAGCCCTATTTAAAGTGAATGCGGCAGTCTCTAAAGCATAGCCCCAAAAGGATAGCGGTAAATCGGTAAGAGACATCATAGATCGCACCATATCTAATAGAGTGCGATTACGACGTTCGGACACACCGTTACGCTGAGGTGTTCCAGGCGGCGTGAGTTGTGAAACTATTCCACATTTTCTTAAGTGTGTGCCAAACTCGTGACTCAAGTATTCTCCTCCATGATCTGATCGTAGAAACTTGATTTTCCTGTCACGTTGATTTTCAACCTCACTCTGAAATTCCTTGAACTTTTCAAAGGTTTCAGACTTGTGTTTCATTAAGTAGACATACCCATATCTACTCAAGTCATCAGTGAGGGTGAGAACATAACGATAGCCACCGCGAGCCTCAACACTCATTGGACCACACACATCAATATGTATGATTTCCAATAAGTTGGTTGCTCGCTCCATTGTTCCTGAGAATGGAGTCTTGGTCATTTTACCCATGAGGCATGGTTCGCACGTGTCAAATGATTCATAATCAAGAGACTCTAAAAGTCCATCAGCATGGAGCTTCTTCATGCGTTTGACACCTATGTGACCAAGGCGGCAGTGCCACAAGTATGTGGGACTATCATTATCAACCTTACATATTTTGGTACTCACACTATGAATATGTGTAGCAATACGCTCGAGATTCATTAAGAATAAACCATTTACCATAGGAGCATGACCATAAAACATATCTCTCATATAAATGGAACAACCATTATTCTCAGATTTAAATGAGTAGCCATATCGAATTAAACGAGATCCCGATACAATGTTCATGCTCAAAGCTGGCACTAAATAACAATTATTGAGGTTTAAAACTAATCCCGTAGGTAAATGTAGAGGCAGCGTGCCGACGGCGATCACATCGACCTTGGAACCATTCCCGACGCACATCGTCACCTCGTCCTTTGCCAGTCTCCGTTTATTCCGCAGCTCCTGCTGTGAGTTACAAATATGAGCAACGGCACTGCTATCAAATACCCAGGAGTCACTACGAGTACTGGTAAGGTACACATCAATTACATGTATATCAAATATACCTTTGGTGTTGCCGGCCTTCTTATCCGCTAAGTATTTGGGGCAGTTCCGTTTCCAGTGACCCTTCCCTTTGCAATAAAAGCACTCCGTCTCAGGCTTGGGTCCATTCTTTGGCTTCTTCCCGGCAGCTTGCTTTCCGGGCGTGGCAACCTCCTTGCCGTCCTTCTTGAAGTTCTTTTTACCCTTGCCTTTCTTGAACTTAGTGGTTTTATTGACCATCAACACTTGATGTTCCTTCTTGACTTCTACCTCCGCTGATTTCAGCATTGAGAACAACTCAGGAATGATCTTTTGCATCCCCTGCATGTTGAAGTTCATCACAAAGCTCTTGTAGCTTGGTGGAAGCGACTGGAGGATTCTGTCAATGACCGCATCATCCGGGAGATTAAATCCCAGCTGAGACAAGCGGTTATGTAACCCAGACATAGTGAGTATGTGCTCACTGACAGAACTATTTTCCTCCATCTTACAGCTGAAGAACTTATCGGAGACTTCATATCTCTCGATCCGGGCATGAGCTTGAAAAACCATTTTCAGCTCTTCGAACATCTCATATGCTCCATGTCTCTCAAAACGATTTTGGAGCCCCGGCTCTAAGCTGTAAAGCATGCCGCACTGAACGAGGGAGTAGTCGTCAACACGTGTCTGCCAAGCGTTCATAACGTCTTGGTTCTGTGGGACGGGAGCTTCACCTAGCGGTGCTTGTAGGACATAATCTTTCTTGGCAGCTATGAGGATGATCCTCAGATTCTGGACCCAGTCCGTATAGTTGCTGCCATCGTCTTTCAGCTTGGTTTTCTCTAGGAACGCGTTGAAGTTGAGGACTACATTGGCCATTTGATCTACAAGACATATTGCAAAGATTTTCGACTAAGTTCATGATAATTAAGTTCATCTAATCAAATTATTAATGAACTCCCACTTAGATTAGACATCCCTCTAGTCATCTAAGTATTACATGATCCGAGTTAACTAGACCGTGTCCGATCATCACGTGAGACGGACTAGTCAACGTCGGTGAACATCTTCATGTTGATCGTATCTTCTATACGACTCATGCTCGACCTTTCGGTCTTCTGTGTTTTGAGGCCATGTCTGTACATGCTAGGCTTGTCAAGTTAACCCTAAGTGTTTTGCATGTGTAAAACTGTCTATCACACCCGATCATCACGGCGTGCTTCGAAACGACGAACTTTAGCAACGGTGCACAGTTAGGGGAGAACACTTCTTGAAATTGTTATGAGGGATCATCTTATTTACTACCGTCGTTCTAAGTAAACAAGATGCAAAACATGATAAACATCACATGCAATCAATTAACAAACGTGACATGATATGGCCAATATCACATAGCTCCTTTGATCTCCAGCTTGGGGTTCCATGATCATCTTGTCACCGGCTTGACACCATGATCTCCATCATCATGATCTCCATCATCGTGTCTCCATGAAGTTGCTCGCCAACTATTACTTCTACTACTATGGCTAACGCGTTTAGCAATAAAGTAAAGTAATTTACATGGCGTTTCTCAATGACACGCAGGTCATATAAAAGAATAAAGACAACTCCTATGGCTCCTGCCGGTTGTCATACTCATCGACATGCAAGTCGTGATTCCTATTACATTAGCATGAGCATCTCATACATCACATATAGATCATTCTTCATTCATCACAACTTTGGCCATATCATATCACAAACCACTTGCTGCAAAAACAAGTTAGACGTCCTCTAATTGTTGTTGCAAGTTTTACGTGGCTGAATTAGGGTTCTAGCAAGAACGTCTTCTTACCTACGTTAAAGCCACAATGTGATTTGTCAACTTCTATTTACCCTTCATAAGGACCCTGTTCATCGAATCCGCTCCAACTAAAGTGGGAGAGACAGACACCCGCCAGCCACCTTATGCAACTAGTGCATGTTAGTCGGTGGAACCGGTCTCACGTAAGCGTACGTGTAAGGTTGGTCCGGGCCGCTTCATCCCACAATGCCGCTGAAGCAAGAAAAGACTAGTAGCGGCAAGAAAGTTGACAAATCTACGCCCACAACAAATTGTGTTCTACTCGCGCAAGAAGAACTACGCATAGACCTAGCTCATGATGCCACTGTTGGGGAACGTTGCAGAAAACAAAAATTTTCCTACTCGTCTCACCAAGATCCATCTAGGAGTTCATCTAGCAATGAGTCATCAGATGCATCTACATACCTTTGTAGATCGCGCACGGAAGCGTTCAAAGAACGGTGATGATGTAGTCGAACACGACGTGATCCAAATCACCGATGACCAAGCGCCGAACGGACGGCACCTCCGCGTTCAACACACGTATGGGACGGGGAACGTCTCCTCCTTATTGATCCAGCAAGGGGGAAGGAGAGGTCGATGAAGATCCAGCAGCACGACGGCGTGGTGGTGGATGCAGGGCATCACAGTAGCAGGGCTTCGCCTATACTACGAGAGAGAGACGTAACGGGGAGAGAGGGAGGCGCCAAGGGCTGAGGTATGAAGTCCCTCCTCTCCCCCACTATATATAGGGGTGCTTGGGGGGCGCCGGCCCTAGTAGATGGAACCTACTAGGGGGGCGGCGGCCTAGGGTGGGGGGCTTGCCCCCCAAGCAAGGGGGCGCCCCCTTTAGGGTTTCCCGTCAACCCTAGCCGCATGGGCCCTAGGGGGTGGCGCCCCAGCCCACTATGGGCTGGGCTCCCTCCCACTTCAGCCCATGGGGCCCTCCGGGATAGGTGGCCCCACCCGGTGGACCCCCGGGACCCTTCCGGTGGTCCCGGTACAATACCGGCGACCCCGAAACTTGTCCCGATGGCCGAAACAGCACTTCCTATATATAATTCTTTACCTCCGGACCATTCCGGAAGTCCTCGTGACGTCCGGGATCTCATCCGGGACTCCGAACAACATTCGGGTTACTGCATATACATATCTTCACAACCCTAGCGTCACCGAACCTTAAGTGTGTAGACCCTACGGGTTCGGGAGACAAGCAGACATGACCGAGACGACTCTCCGGTCAATAACCAACAGCGGGATCTGGATACCCATGTTGGCTCCCACATGCTCCACGATGATCTCATCGGATGAACCACGATGTCGAGGATTCAATCAA
Organism: Triticum urartu; assembly: GCF_003073215.2. Classification (NCBI taxonomy): domain Eukaryota; kingdom Viridiplantae; phylum Streptophyta; class Magnoliopsida; order Poales; family Poaceae; genus Triticum; species Triticum urartu. The sequence continues at coordinate 233,610,954 of NC_053028.1, forward strand.
CCCCGTATGCAATTCCCTTTGTCAATCGATATGTTACTTGCCCGAGATTCGATCGTCGGTATCCCAATACCTCATTCAATCTCGTTACCGGCATGTCACTTTACTCGTACCGTAATGCATGATCCCATGACCAGACACTTGGTCACTTTGAGCTCATTATGATGATGCATTACCGAGTGGGCCCAGTGATACCTCTCCGTCATACGGAGTGACAAATCCCAGTCTTGATCCATGTCAACCCAACAGACACTTTCGGAGATACCTGTGGTCTACCTTTATAGTCACCCAGTTACGTTGTGACGTTTGGTATACCCAAAGCATTCTTACGGTATCCGGGAGTTACACGATCTCATGGTCTAAGGAAAAGATACTTGACATTGGAAAAACTCTAGCAAACGAACTATACGACCTCATGCTATGTTTAGGATTGGGTCTTGTCCATCACATCATTCTCCTAATGATGTGATCTCGTTATCAATGACATCCAATTTCCATAGTCAGGAAACCATGACTATCTGTTGATCAACGAGCTAGTCAACTAGAGGCTTACTAGGGACATGTTGGGGTCTGTTATTCACACATGTATTACGAATTCCGGATAACACAATTATAGCATGAATAAAGACAATTATCATGAACAAGGAAATATAATAATAATGCTTTTATTATTGCCTCTAGGGCATATTTCCAACAGGGGGGTGATTAGACTACTTGACCAAATAAAAGCTTAACCTTTTCCCAATTTTAGTTCTTGGCAGATTTTAGCTATTGTAGGACAAGTCAAGCAATCATCACACAATTCAAGCAAGCATGCAAAGAGTATATTGGCAGCAGAAAGTAAAGCATGTAACTTGCAAGAATGTAAAGGGAAGGGTTTGGAGAATTCAAACGCAATTGGAGACACGGATGTTTTTCCCGTGGTTCGGATAGGTGGTGCTATCTTACATCCACGTTGATGGAGACTTCAACCCACAAAGGGTAACAGTTGCGCGAGTCCACGAAGGGCTCCACCCACAAAGGGTAATGGTTGTGCGAGTCCATGGAGGGCTCCACCCACGAAGGGTCCACGAAGAAGCAACCACCCACAAAGGGTCCACGAAGTAGCAACCTTGTCTATCCCACCATGGCCATCGCCCATGAAGGACTTGCCTCACTAGCGGTAGATCTTCATGAAGTAGGCGATCTCCTTGCCCTTACAAACTCCTTGGTTCAACTCCACAATCTTTTCGGAGGCTCCCAAGTGACACCTAGCCAATCTAGGAGACACCACTCTCCAAGAAGTAACAAATGGTGTGTAGGTAATGAACTCCTTGCTCTTGTGCTTCAAATGATAGTCTCCCCAACACTCAACTCTCTCTCATAGGATTTGGATTTGGTGGAAAGAAGATTTGAGTGGAAAGCAACTTGGGGAGGCTAGAGATCAAGATTCATATGGTAGGAATGGAATATCTTGGTCTCAACACATCAGTAGGTGGTTCTCTCTCAGAACATATGAGTTGGAATTGTGGATGTGTTCTGATGGCTCTCTCCACGAATGAAGAGGAGGTGGAGGGGTATATATAGCCTCCACACAAAATCCAACCGTTACACACAGTTTTCCAATCTCGGTGGGACCGAATCAACAAACTCGGTCAGACCGAAAAGGTAAACCTAGTGACCGTTAGAGATTTTCGGTGGGACTGACATGCAACTCGGTAGGACCGATATGCTTAGGGTTTGGGCATAACGTAATCTCGGTGAGACCGATTACACAAACTCGGTGGGACCGATTTTGGTAATTAGCTAACCAGAGAGTTGGTCAGGCAAACTCGGTGGGACCGATTTGCTCTTTCGGTGAGACCGAAAAGTTACAAAAAGGAAACACTGAATTTACATTGCAATCTCGGTGGGACCGATTCGCTCTTTCGGTGAGACCGAAAAATTACGAAAGGGAAACAGAGAGTTTGCAATCCCATCTCGGTGAGACCGAGATCCCTATCGGTAGAACCGAATTGCTACGGTTTGGCAGTGGCTTATGACAAGTGAAACTCGGTGGCGCCGGATAGGAAGAATCGGTAGGACCGAGTTTGGCTTAGGGTTTAGGTCATAAGTGGATATGGGAAAGTAGTTGAGGGTTTTGGAGCATATCACTAAGCACATGAAGCAAGAGGCTCATTAAGCAACACCTCATCCCTCCTTGATAGTATTGGCTTTTCCTAAAGACTCAATGTGATCTTGGATCACTAAAATATAAAATGAAGAGTCTTGAGCTTTTGAGCTTGAGCCAATCTTTTGTCCTTAGCATTTTGAGGGTTCCACTTTCACATCCATGCCATGCCAATCATTGAGCTTTCCTGAAATAATCATCTTGGAATAGCATTAGCTCAATGAGCTATATGTTGTTATGAATTACCAAAACCACCTAGGGATAGTTGCACTTTAAAAGATGCCCCTTCACTTCAAAGGTTGATCCTTGATTCTAGTTATTCACTGTTGCAAATAACCGTCCTCTTTGCGCCTAAACTGGAGACCTTGGGTGCAATACATGATCTCTGTGCTCATTCCAATATGGTGTTTGGCTCCACAGTTCTTCAGGTAATTTACATTATCATCTACACTTGTAACCATAAGCTGCATTTTAAATTTCTGCGCATAAGTTATATGTCATATTGGAGTACACATTTTGTACTAATATTATGTTCTATGCTCAATGAAGAGTTTCTCCATGGATGGCCTATCAATGGTGCTAGATTCTGTCAAGATCTTATATATCCAAATGAATAGTTCTGATCTGAACAAGATTATTGGCTTGCTGCAATGCTTTCCATGTCTGGAGAAGTTGTATATAAAGGTGATAATTTCACGCACATTGGAAGCCCACATATAGTGTACTAGAATAACCATTCAGCTGTTGCTCTTTCGACACTATTTTTTTAGACCTTAACTGTTTTCAATCTTCATGTCTATTTAGGCAACAAGACGGGGTAAGAAAGTTATAACCAATTGATGGATTCGTAAGCATCGGGATTTTATCACTTCTCATGAGATTCGATTGAAGACAATAATGGTAGAACGATATGTAGCCAATCGTGCAAACACTAGATTTGTCACATTCTTCCTGCTGAATGTGAGGTTACTATTGTACATCAGGCTTAAGTTTATCAGCAGCATGGTTTTGACGGGTGGGGTATGTGCAAGAGCAAAAAAGGAGTTTCAGGTGGGCAAAAGAGCTTTTGAATGTGTCGGGCTTCTATTTACAACATATTGTGGTCATAATCCAGTAAATTTTATGACCTAGGATGTTCATTCTATGGACCTGACCGATCCATTTAACTGTGACTGCCGAAGACAGTGCTGAAGTTAGATGTTGTTACCCTTTTCAACCTGGGTTTTTTTGTAAACCTGATGAACAATTAACCCTCATGCTTTTTTTACAGTTTTTAAGATGGAGTTAGAAGTTCTTTCCCTTTCCAACTCGGTTGTGACTGTCATATTTTCTTTGAAGTAAGGCAAATGGCTTGCCAGTCATTTAATTTAGAGTGAAATATTGTAACAACTAACAAATCCCAACCAAGGGAAATAACATCACTCTCGCCGACTGCTTGAGCTCACTGTGCATTACAGAAACCAAGTGATTAGCCCCCACCAGCACCCACAAACTTATTTCGAACTAGCACATCAAATGGGCTGTAAATTTTTATAGGAAAGGCTGCATCACCATGACCGATTTGTATTCTGACATTTTGTCACATCCCTAGTTCTGGTATGACCTAGACTAGCTAGTCATTTGTGCATCATGTTTAAATTCCATTTAAATTTGAAATGGGGATTGTTCAAACCATAGCACTAAGTCAATCCATCTAGGCTTGATTAAAATCTTTTTCAAATAAACCCAAAATGTCCCTAAGAAAAGTTCATGATTTCTGGTTAAGGTGAAAACCTCTCCCAAAAATGATGAATATACTTTTAGGTCATCTTTGGATTTTTGAATTAACACAAAGTATTTGAATTGGATCCGTTTAAATGCTATATATATATATATTTATTTAAATGGTCCAAATATTTTGAAGTTATTTGTGGAGCCCTGAAATAATTCAGTTAATCTCCAAAATAATTTTCAGAATAATCTAAAATGATTTAGTTCCTAAACTAAATCAGAACAAAGAAAACAAAATAGTAAAAGAAAAATAGGAAAAGGAAAAGGCTTGCCTGGCCTTACCTGGCAGCCCATCTGGCTGGCCCAGCCCACCAGGGCAGGGAGGTCTTCTTCCTCCCGCCAGTCGGATGCACAGCGCGTGCCCGACGCGCGCATGGCCTCCGCACGCCACCTCCTGCCTCCCTGCTTGCTCCCGCGGCCCTGGAGATGCCACGCAGACCCCCTCGACTCTCTCTCACTCTCCCTTCGCTCTCTGCTCTCTCCCCTCCTCTGTTCCTCTCCCCGCAGCACACCCGAGCGCGCTCGTCGCCGCCGCTCGCTGCCACCGCGGCCACCGTCCACCACTCGCCTCGCTGACGCGTCCGGAAGAACCGCAACACCGCCCACGTCCCCTCCGCCGACTTACGCCTCGCAGGAGGCCCTGCTTCATCATCATTGTGGTCATCTTCAACCTCGGGCACCAGAGCCCCTCGCTGTCGATTCGCGCCGTTAAGGACGTCCCCGAGCCCACTGACCGACTCCACCGCCTCCCTGTGAGCTCCTGCTCCCAACCCCTCTCTCCCCGCCGTCGAATCCTTCCTCTAGCCCCCTGGCCACCGCGGCCGAAGCTCGCCGCCGCCGTGCCTCGTCGCCGTCGTGGCTAGAGCCATTATTGCTCGAAGCCAAGCACACCACTGTGCTCAACGCAGCTCCAGGAGCCCGCCCATCCTCTCAGCGAGCTTGCTAGCCAAGCGTAGCCTGCGCCCGCGCATAGCCATGCTCCGGCCGCCGCCTCGCTCGCCGCCGTTGCTATTTCCGACCACCTCATCCCCTCCCGCTTGCGTAGATGGATGCGGCCGAGCGCCCGCAACGCGTAGATGCCCTCCGCTGCGCGAATGGTCGCTGGAATAGAGATTCCGACAAGCCACCGCCGTCCTGTAAGGTCGCCGGCGACTTGATCCGGTGGTGCTGACGTGGCAGTAGATAGATTAGGGCCTAATCACTGCTTAGTTAACCTCTTAGTCACTGACAGTGGGCCCGACCCTGTTAATCGTTAGATTAGGTTTATTCTAAAACCTGTTACCTAACTGAGCCAATGACATGTGGGGCCCATGGGTCAGGTTTGACCTGGTCAGCCCTGTTGACTCGCTTACGTCATGCTGACGTAGAGCTGATGCAATAATTGATTTCTGGAATTATTTTAACTCAGGAAATTCCAGAATATGGCCTAAACTTCAAAAATTCATAATAATTCAACCGTAGCTCAGAATGAAATAAATTATATATGAAAAATTATCAGAAAAATGCAAGGAATCCATTTATGCTAGTTACATGCATGAAAAACCAACTTACACATGATGTATAAGTGTAAACATAATATGGGCATTTTAAATGCTTCATTTTGATTTGCATTTGAATCTTTGATTCAAATGGGCTTCAACCAACTTGGTAGCATCTTGCATTAGCCCAAACACTAGCATTTGCACATGTCATGTTCATGCATCATTTTGTTGCATTTGTTTGGGTGTTGATCGCCGGCACCGTTTCTTCTTGATAGGTTCCACTCCGGAAGGTGTTCCCGAGTACCTGTCAGAGGAGCCGTACCCTTCGTCGTTCTATAAGGCAAGCAACCCCCTTGAGCATTTCGATAAATCCACTCTCTCGCTCCTGCTCCTTATACTGCATTAGGACAACAACGATTCAAACTGCTAATTTCTGCTACGGTAGTTGAACCCATTCCTCTGCATGACCTGTCATTGCCATAGTAAATAGTTGAAACCCACTAGCATGAGTAGGAGTTGCTTGAGCCTTGATGTGCCTACTCATCCATGCTTGTTTTCTTTATGCCAGCTATGCTTAGAGTTGTGTCAGGTCTGATTCATCGGGAATGAATCGGAGTGGTGAACATGTCCTACCGATAAAGGCTAAGTGGGTGAACACGTTTGATAAAGGTAGCGATGAGAGGCCATGTAGGAGTACATGGTGGGTTGTCTCATTGGAACCGTCCCTAAGCACTGAGTTTTGTGTATGTTATCCAAGTCCAGTTACTACCGCACATTGGGTTCCGGTTATCCGGTCCCTCTCGTCTTATTAATCCACTTGATCTCTGTCCAGGAGTTGCAACTAGTTTCTGGCGTTTGTAGGTAGTGCTACTTGTCTACCTGGTGGTGTCCAATGGGACGGGCTTGGGACAGACTAGGCACCATGGCACGGTGTACCAAGTGGCACCCGGATGGTGGGCTTGGGAACCTTGCACACATCGTTTGGGGCTGTGAGCGACACCCCGGCCAGATCTCCTTGCGGATGGAACCCGAATAGGTGATAAACCTGGATGAGAGACTCGTGTGGTTAGTCAGGTCATGGCCGACACCCTCGCCTGGCTTCCGCTTGAAGGTTGCCGAGGTACATGACGTGTACAAGGCTATAAGTGGCGAGAGCGTGTGTGAAGAAGTACACCCCTGCAGGGTCAACATTATCTATTCGAATAGCCGTTTTCCTCGGATATGGAAACTTGGAGGACTTATGTAGTACATAGACAACTTGAAGTGGATACTCTAACATACGCAAGATAAGCGTGAGTGCTATGGATGGCCTTCTCGTAGGGAGACGGGAACGGATCCATAGTGGAGTATTGATATGGTGAATATGTGGACTCGTGTGCGTCTTCTCACCTCAAAGAAGTTTCTGATACTCGTAGTATAGGTTAGCCACTGAGTCAAAGCTGGCTTGCTGCTGTTAAAACTCCACCACCCCCTTTGTTGATAATGTTGCATATGTAGATAGTTCTGATGTAAGACTTGCTGAGTACCTTCGTACTCACGTTTGCTTATTTATGTTTTGCAGTTGGTTACACTAGTGACTTCGATGAGTAGCTTGTATCCCAGCTACGATTTTGTACCCTTGGGAGGGTCGTTTTTAGTCAGGCTTCTTAGTCTTTTCCTTTTGTAGTTGTCTGTACTCATACATGTAATGCTTCCATTGCTTGTATGCTCTGAATGATGGGTCATGAGACCCCTATTTGTATTGAATGCTATGTGGCTCTTCTGGCCTTTATCTATATGAGTTTGAGTTATGTTGTGATGCCATGTTGTACAACACATACTTGCATGTTATGCATACGTGTAATGTGTATTGCTATGTGTGGGATCCAACAACCTAGTTTTTTATCCTTGGTAACCTCTCTTATGGGGAAATGTAGTCTTGTGCTTCCATGAGCCATAGTAGTCCGCTACAGCCCAGTTCACTGGAGTCCTGCTAGCCCAGCACCACTGCTCCAGAACACTTGACTGGCCGGCATGTGATTCACTTCGTTCTTATGTCAGTCCCTTCGGGGAAATGTCACGCGGTGACATCCGGAGTCCTGCCTAGCCTGCTACAGCCCGGGTTCCCGGAGTCCTGTTAGCCCAGTGCTACAGCCCGGATTCATACGCTGTTGACCGACATGCTCGAGGTTGATTCATGTATGTGTGTCCCTATAAGTTAGTGCCACTTTGGGTTCACGACTAGTCATGTCGGCTCGGGTTCTCTGTCATATGGATGCTAGCGACACTATCATATACGTGAGCCAAAAGGCGCAAACGGTCCCAGGCCAGGTAAGGTGGCACCCGTGGGAATACCGTGCGTGAGGCCGCAAAGTGATATGAAGTGTTACATGCTAGATCGGTGTGACTTATGATCGGAGTCCCGACACATTTGGGACCCGCGAGGAAATAGCCTATCCAAGGTGGTGTCGAATTACTAGCCAGTCAACAAACGATTCTGCCTACCAGCCGTTGGATTGACATCCAACATCTGTCGTGTATCTTCTATCTCTTGTCTTCTTCTTCCTCCAGCCACCCAAACCAAACCACCCCGTCAGCTCTGCCTGCTCCCGCCTCCCATGGCTGGATGTGCCTCCGCTGCCCTACAGTACGTACCCTCCAACGTTGGCCAGTCACTCCCACTATTCCCCCACACGTCCTATTATTCTCCGGCGATGTCAGCCCCAACACGCACCCGCACCCGAACCAGTCAACCCTCGTACTCCCCTCCGCCTGCGACTAGACCAACGAATCTTCCACGGCTCCTGGTCGTTCTGTCCGAGGCCTCACCGTCGTCCTCCGCCTTGCGGCCTTGGTTCGCTCGCCGTGAGTGGTGTGCCACCCTCTTGCATTGTCAACGCCATCAACAACCGAGAGGAACAAGGAGATGACTGTACGTGGAGAGGATGACAGTAGGGACCCACCAGCATCCTGGCAGTACGCAAGCAAGTGCCTCTATATTACAAGCCCAAAAATATGGTTCCTCCTAATGGTTGGACGTCAGGGGCTCACACCATTGTCAACGTAGTCAATAAACGAGAGAATTACACTACGAGCGGCTGACACCAGGGACCCAGCAGGTCGCGTAGTTTTTTTTGAGGAACAAGCAGTTGTTTTTTATACTGGTTTTAGTGACAGATGAGGGTAACAACGGGGTTGTGCAGGGTCTGTGGCCCATCTAGCCAGGGTTTTATTTATGTTTACCACATCATGAGCCCAGTTGTGTTTCTTTCTTGCTGAAAATGGCTAGCCCAGTTCTATTGTTTAAAAGAAATACCCAAACGAGGCCTACTTGCTTTATCAGCCCTACTAGGGTGCAAATCTTTCAAGACGAGGAGAGTTTCATTCGGTTTGCCCAGAAATGGGCTGTACATTTTTAAAACACATTAAATTGGGAATTAGTTTCAATTTTTTTCGTTACAAGATTTTAAATTCCATTGATTTTTATGTGTGGACAATTATTTGGATTTTATATTTATATAAATTATTTTTCAAAATAGTTTGAATGTGAATCGATATTTCGGGATTAAAAACAGTTGACCGCACCGAAATATGCAGAAATTCGTATACTTTTTAACTGTGGCCACAATATGGGGTGTAATGCTAACAAAAAGAAGATTGGCTCCAAAAAAATTCTTAAGAATTAGCAAATGGGCTGTACATTATTAGAAATAATGCACACGAGAGCACTAACTGTTGGATGTCCATCCAATGGCTGCCGTGCTTCTTGAATCTCTGCTTTTCCTGCTCCAGCCGCTCAAACAAGCGCCGGCGGACTGCCTGCTCCCTCCTACCGCAGCCGGCTATGCTGCCGCGCAGGCCTCACCGCCCCACCGTACTCCCATCGCTGGCCTAGCCATCCCTCTACTCACCCACACCTGCTGTTATTCTTCGGGGATGGCAGACAAACCAGTAAACCCTCGTACTCCTCTGTGTGGGAAACAACTGCCGAGTCTTCCCTGGCTCCATGTCGTTCCCTTCCTAGGCCTCGTCATCGTCCACCACCCTGGTGCTCTCGGCACGGCCTGGTCAACGTGGTCAATGAACGACATCCATCGGAAGTGGAATGTACGTGGTGAGGCTGACAGCTGGGTCCACGGCCGCAAGCAAGGAAATGCCTCCTTATTACGCGCAAAATAATGATTCCTCCACCTGACAGCTAGGACCCACGGGAAGGGCTTGTGTATTTCGCGAAAAAATGTTCCCCCCACTGACAGGTCAGACCCACTAGCTATATCTTCGCACGCAAGGAAGTGCGTCCTTCTGATGCACAAAAAAATTAATACCCCCTGCTAGCTGGGACCCACCATAGTGGGTGGCTGACTTGTGGGCCTACTAAGTTGACGGGGATAGAGGGCTTTGTCAACTTAGTCAATATGAATGATTCTAGCTCCAGTGACCATCCGATGTCCATCCAACGACCATAGTGCTTCGTCAACCTCTGGTCTTCTTGCTCCAGCCGCCCAAAGCAGTGCCGGTCGTGCCGCCTGCTCCTTCCTCTCGTGGCCGGCTGTGCTGCCGCGGAGGCCTCACCGCCCCCATACTACTCCCACCGCTGGCCAGGCCATCCCTCCACTCACCCACACCCCCCCGTTATTCTGCGGCGACGGCAGCCTCACACCGCAGCCGAACCAGTGAACCCTCGTACTCCTCTTCGCGTGGGCATCCACTGTCGCGTCTTCCCCGGCTCCGTGTCGTCCCCTTCCTAGGCCTCGCTGTCGTCCACCGCCTTGGTGCTCTCGGTGCGGCGTGGTCAATGTGGTCAATGACCGACTTCCATCGGAAGAGTACTGTACGTGGAGAGGCTGACAGCTGGGTCCACGGCCGCAGCTGGTCCACGGCCACAGCCCAGTTTTTTGTGATTTGCCAAGTAAGTCGCTTTGTCAGGCCTATTGGGCTGCAAATCTTTCAAGATGAGGAGAGCTTCATTCGGCTGGCCAGGAAAATGGCCTAGCAGTAATGAGAAATGGGCTATACATTTTTAAAACACATCAAACCGACAATTAGTTTCAATTTTTTTTTCATTTCGAGATTTTAAATTGCATTGATTTTATGCATGGACAATTTGTTGGATTTTATATTGATATACATCTATTTTTAAAATCAGTTTGAATGTGACTCGAAATTTCGGGATTAAAAACAGTTCGGACCGCACCAAAATATGCAAAATTTCTTATAATTTTTTAACCGTGGCCACAATATGGGCTGTAATGCTAACAAAAAGAATATGGGCTCCAAAAAAAACCTTAAGAATTAGCAAATGGGCTGTAAATTATTAGAAATAATGGCAGATGGGTTGTATGTTGTTTTCCACAGATTTGAGGCTTTCCTCAAAAAAAGGCTGACGCACAAGCAATGACTATTGGATTTCCATCCAACGACCGTCGTGCTTCTTCACTCTCTGCTCTTCCTGCTCCAGCCGCTCAAACAAGCGCCGGCGGGACTGCCTGCTCCCTCCTTCCCGCGGCCATTGTGCTGCCACGCAGGCCTCACCGCCCCACCGTACCCCCATCGCTGGCCTAGCCATCCCTCTACTCACCCACACCTGTTGTTATTCTCCGGCGACGGCAGACGAACAAGTAAACCCTCGTACATTCGTACTCCCCTCCGCGTGGGAAACAACTGCTGAGTCTTCCCTGCCTCCATGTCGTTCCCTTCCTAGGCCTCACCGTCGTCCACCGCCCTGGTGCTCTCGGCGCGGCCTGGTCAACGTGGTCAACGACCGACATGCATCTGAATTGGACTGTACATGGAGAGGCTGACAGCTAGGTCCACGGCCGCATGTAAGGAAATGCCTCCTTATTACACGCAAAATAATGATTCCTCCACCTGACATCTGGGACCCACCAGAAGGGCCTCTATATTTCGTGAAAAATGTTACCGCCGCTGACAGCTCGGACCCACCAGCTATATATTCGCATGCAAGGAAGTGCCTTCTTATTACGCAAAAAAAATGAATACCCCCCCGACTAGCTGGGACCCAGTATAGTGGCAGGCTGGCTTGTGGGCCTACTAAGTTGACGGGGACGGAGGGCTTTGTCAACTTAGTCAATATGCATGATTCTAGATCCAGTGACCGTACGATGTCCGTCCAACGGCTATAGTGCTTCTTCAACCTCTGGTCTTCATGCTCCAGCCACGCAAACCAGCGCCGGTCGTGCCTCGTGCTGCTGCCTCCCGTGGCCGGCTGCGATGCGGCGGCGGCCTCACCGCCCCCTACTACTCCCACCGCTGGCCAGGCCATCCCTCTACTCACGCACACCCCCTATTATTCTGCGGCGACGCCAGCCTCACACTGTAGTGAACCAGTGAACCCTCATACTCCTCTACGCGTGTGCATCCATTGCCGCGTCTTCCCTGGCTCCGTGTCGTCCCCTTCCTAGGCCTCGTCGTCGTCCACCGCCTTGGTGCTCTCGGTGCGGCGTGGTCATTGTGGTCAACGACCGACTTCCGTCGGAAGAGTACTGTACGTGGAGAGGCTGACAGTTGGGTCCACGACAGCCGCAAGGAAGTGCCTCTTTATTACGCGCAAAATAATTATTCCTGTACCTGACAGTGGGGACCCACCGGACGGGCCACTGTATTTCATGAAAAAAATGTTCCCCCTGACTGCCGGGACCCACCAGCTACATCTTCGCACGCAGGGAAGTTCGTCCGGGCAAAAAAACAATTCGCCCCCCTGACTGTTGGGACCCACCAGCTATATCCTCGCATGCAAGGAAGTGCCTGACAGTCGGGACCCACCTGGTCGAAGCATACGTAGCATTGTCATTCTGGTCGCGAACATGTACGTACATACTGGTCGATGTAGAGCGTGCATGTGTCGTAGTTGAGGCGCGCATGTAGCATGTACACATAGGTACAGTGGCAGTGTGCAAGAAAGAAAATACGACCATGTATGTACATACGGGCGGGGTCTCGAACGCCTACTCGCGCATACGTACGGCCAGGGCTCGTGTACATGGCTGGGTTGGAACGGAGAAACTGCGTCGTCGTGTTCATGGGGAGGCAACGGAATGCATCGTGTTCATCGGGAGGCAACAGAACGCGTGGGAGCCAACCGGTTTGTATGGAAAACCGATAGAAAAACGAGGCCTGGCGTACTGCAGAACGGAGGAAACGGCCTTGTGTTCGACTGGCCACGTTCAAAACGGGATCATGTTCATCGGGAGGGGTATGGCGTACCGCAAAACGGAGGAAACGGACCTCCTACTGTCGAAACGGGGGTCCTGTTGATCGGGAGGGGTGTGGCGTACCGCAAAATGGAGGAAACGGACTTGTGTTGGAGCGCTACGGTCGAAACGGGGGCCATGTTCATCGGGAGGGGTGTGGCGTACCGCAAAACGGAGGAAACAGACTTGTGTTGGAGCGCTACGGTCGAAACAGCGGTCCTGTTCATCGGGAGGGGTGTGGCGTACAGCAAAACGGGACTCCACGGGATACTATTCATCTCCACCGTCGACCCCCTCCAGCCTCCACGGGCTACTGTTCATCCATCGTCGACCTCCTCTAGCCTCCACCTACGACTGTTCATCCACGAGCTCCTGTTCATCCAGCCTCCACCGCGCGCTACTCCACCGGCTAATGTTCAACCAGCCCTCTCCACGGGCTACTGTTCATCCTGCCCTCCACCTTCTACTGTTCATCCTGCCCTCCACGGGGTGGTCCTGTTCATCCTGCCCTCCACAGGGTCCTGTTCATCCAGCCCCAACCGGCTCGATCGATCGGGGTACTGTTCATCCAGATGCAACACCACGGGGTCCTGTTCATCCACCCCCACCAGGAACTATTCATCCAAACCCCCCAGCAACACTCACTGTTCATCCAGAGGCAGCATCGATCGCCTTCAGTTAGCAGCAGTAGCGAAGGAATCGCTCGATCGGGTTCAGTTAACAGCCATCGATCGATCGCTTGGGTTCAGTAACGCGTAGCCTGCAGTGCAATCACTCGAGTTCAGTTAGAGCCCAACGCCTCGCACCCACGCGCGTGCGTGTATGAGAGAAACACGCATCGCTCGGCCACGACCACCCACCGTAACCAGGAACACCCCAATATTTTCCTCTCCCTCGCTTCTACCACGGTTTTTTCCATCATGGACGGCCCAAAGAATGTCATTCAATTGCGTCTCCGGCCCGCCCAGGACGAAAAGCCCATTTTCTGTCATGATTTTTTGTCATAGAAGTAGGACCCCACTACATCTATGATGATACCGTGTTTTGTCACAATTATTGTCATAGAAGTGTCATAAGTATGACAGAAAAAAATTCGTTCGGCCCAAAATGTCACGGATGTGTCTTTTTTTGTAGTGAAAGTGACTAAGTGGCAGCCATTCACCACATGGCAGCATCTTTCTACAGGGAATACCTACAAACGACACCCGTCCTGTGACGTGTCGAGCGAGCAGTTGTGAAGCTGGCAAGATAGCCCGGCAAGGCTTGCAGGGCAAGCGACGATGTGACATTGAGCGGCGCATTTAGTGCGCCCTGTCAGCCTGCAGGGTTAGGTATGATAGCACTGCTTGCTATCTTATCAGTGTATAATGACTACTTTGCCATTGTGGTGACCCCTGGACCTATAAAAGGAGGCCCAATGGCAACCTTAACAAGGTTAGAAGGTTGGATACCCACGCATCCACACACGCGTAGCCACTGCCGCCCTGAGGCGACCCTACCGGGCAAGTGTACTACGCTCCACCACCATTCTCCCACCATCAATCCACCAAAGCAAGAGTAGGGTTTTACGCCTCGCGGCGGCCTGAACCTAGGTAAAATTGCTTGTGTGATCTCTGCCATGCTGCCCCACGCTCCTCTGCTCTTTGTGCAATGTGACATCCCCCCTGCCAAACCAGCAAGGGGCCCAAGGTCCCATAGGCGACCGTGGTTTCCCACAACATCTTTGGTGCGCCAGGTAGGGGGATCACTTGTGTGAACCTGAAAGCATGTGCAGCGCGTCATCTTCATCGCCATCTTTGTCTTCGATGACACCATCGACCATGGCGCCCAACAAGAAATCCGGTGCTTCGGCTCACCCGTCCACCTCGAAGGCTCCGCCGCCCGCAGCAACCAATGCTACGGGGATGCGGAGACGCGAGAGGATGTGGACGCTGCTGGGGGTGCGGTCGGAGCAAGAGGCGCCGTCACCACTTCACCCGCGGCCGAAGCAGGAGCAGGAGACACCGGAGGAGAGCAGCATCAGCACCCCGATGGCCATGCTCCACGAGGTATGGGTGAAGGGGTTACTCCGTCCGTACCCCTTCCTCTCGCCGGCGTGCACAGCCGCAGCGATGGCACTCGGTCCGGGGCGAATTGCCGCCTTCCGGCCGCTCCCACCATGGGAGCGATCGCAACGCATGTTCCTCCCTCGGGGCGAGTCAACCAAGTCGCTGCTCCAACGAAGCCGCTAGCCCTCAAGCGCCATCGCCACGCCACCATGCCATCCTGGTGGTGGACCCGCAACAGCGGAGATGTGGTACTGTCGCTGCTGGCACCGTCAGGAGCGGAGCGACGGTACGATCCACGTCGTCATCACCCATGCCATGTACAACTATGGTGGCCATGGCACGAGCTCAGCTGCTGCTAAGGTTTCCGCCAGCGGCCGAGCAGATGGCCGAATGACGTGCCACCATCCAAAGTCTGTTCGGTTTTGCCGAGGTTGGGGGCTCGCGGCGAGCTGGCCTGGCACAGCCTCCCCAAGCGACGATGACGGCTCATGCTGTTGGTCGTACGGAAGGGGCCACCCCCACGGTACAGTCCCCGCCACGGCAGCCAGCGCGAGCGCAGCAGAATCAAGAACCCGATGACGTCTCGATGGCCTCTTCTGACCCTCGAGCGCGTCCAGGCCGACGGCGAGCCACGGAGGACAGGCGAAGGGGTGACATGCGCATCGCCATTGAGCGACGCCGCGACGACCACCACCAGACCAATGGGTGTGATGGTCCCGATGTCGACGAGCCTGCACTCGATATTGGCGGGTGCCTACCTTTTGAGGTTGGGTGCCAACCTTTCGAGGGTGGGTGCCCTGCCTTTACTCATGAGCTACGACAAGTCCGTAAGCCATCCGTTCAAACATTCAAGCCAGAGGTACTCGAGAAGTATGATGGGAGGCTGAACCCGATAGAGTTTCTGAGCATCTATACCATCGCTGTTCAAGCTGCCAGGGGAAGAGATGAGTAGGTGTTTGCCAAGTACTTCCCTTTGGCTCTCAAGTCCAATGTGAGGTCTTGGCTAATGAACCTGTTGGAGCACTCCATTTCGCCGTGGGCTGACCTGTTCCATGAATTCATTGGCGCCTTCACGGGTGGCCATCAAGAGCCAGGGTGGCCCAACGACTTGCAGCTTCTCCAATAGAAAGAAGGAGAGACCCTTCAGAAGTATCTGCAGAGATTCGGCAAGGTCCATAGGAACATCCCGAATATCCATCCCGTAGCTGTGATAGATGCCTTCCAATCCAATGTGCGCAACCGCAGGATCCGTTCCAAGATGAACGTGAGGTTGCCCAAGACTATGAAGGAGCTTTACACATTGGTGGATAAGTGTGCTCGGATGGAGGAGGGAAGGAAGCTACCCGAAGAGGATGATTGCATCAATGTCGACTCGGAGGATGATGACGAATCCACCAGTTAGAAGAAGAGCAAGAAGCCCAAGGATAAGGCAGTCATGACTATTGAAGGATCGGGTACACCTAGTACCGACAAGAAGGCTACGACCGAAGCCCCCGGCAAGGAAGATGTTGTGTGCCCTGACTGCCAGGAGGCTGCAGCTGCCAAGAAGGCCAGGAACGGCGATGGGCCGTACTGCAAGATTCATCGGACCAAGGGCCACGATCTTCAAGAGTGTTATCAGGTTGAGCAACTCGTTAAGAGGCAGAGAGCAGAATATGAGAAGCGTGAAAAGGAGAAGGGTCAGAATGTCGCTGGTGGTAAGGGCCGAGGCGGTGAAGTAAATTGTCCCCGCAAGCCCCTTCGGAACAAAGGAAAACCCGCCAGAGGTCGAGAGAAGGAAGCTTGTAATGATGAGGGTGATGATGGGGATGAGGAGGAAACCAGTGAGGAGGAGTTCCAGAAGGCCGCTGACGCCCTGTGCATTGACGAGGGTACATCTCTGCACACCTCTCACCGCCAACTCAAACGGTGGGTGTGTGAGGTTAATGCCATGGAACCAGCACCGTAGGCCCAGAAATGGCTCAAATGGTCACGCACGCTGTAACATCCCAAAATTCTAAATTTTGGAATGTTATTATAAATAGATTGATTGATTGATTGTTTGATTGATTGTGTGAAATTGAATGAAATTCAAAACCTTTTTGAAAGTTAAATGAGAGGGAATAAAAGGACTTTCCCAAACTTTCATTTTGCATTCGTGATCTCCGTGAATTCAAATTCTTTTCACCACGAAACCCTAGAGAGAAGATAACATGACTTCTCCCATTTTTTTAAATGAAAAGGGGTGTTGAAAATATTTGAATTTCATTTGAAAATATTTCCAGTTCTGAAACATTACGCAACTCAATGATTTTCACGAGAGGAGAAAAAATGACTTCTTCAAATTATATGAAATATGAGTTGGGAGTTTCAAAGGATCAAATTCAAAGTCCTTTGGAATTATTTTTCAATTTGGGTTATTTAAGTTTTCTTCAAATTATTTTTCTCCAAAAATAAAATATATGGAAAATAGGGTAACATGATTCCCTACAACAGAAAATTGGAGAGAAATAAATTTGAATTAATTTTGGTACTTTAAAAATGGTTTTTATTGGATTTTATTAGGACAGTAGCACCCTTTGAATTATCTAAATTTGTTTGGATTTTATTTGGCATTATAAAAATGTCCATATTGTAGAAAAACTTTTTCTGCAAATTTTGGTATATTATATGCCTATATACAATTTTTATTTATTTTGTTTTGTTTATTTTTACTTTGTCTGGAAAATCTTAAAAAAAATCCTCTGTCGCTGACTGGGCCGGCTCAGGGCCCAGCCGACCGCGTCGCCAGGCCGTGGCCCAGCACCCGCCGCCTTCCTCCTCCCGATGGGAGTCCCTCGTGAGCACAACGCCCCGCCGACCTCGACAGCCGTGCTGTCTCCGGCCTCCTCTTGCCCCCTCGCCCACGCCTCCCCTCCCCTCCTATAAAGTCGCCGCACCCGGGCCACCCTGGACCCCGATCCGCCGCCGCCCTCCCTCTCTCCCGCCGCCGCCGCCACAGATCTCCACCGGCGCCACAGCTCCGCCACTCCGCCTCCCCGCCCCGCGCCCCACGCCGCTCGCCGCCTCCTGCAGCCGCGTGCCACACGCTAGAGCCGCCGCTTGCCTTGCCCGCGCGCCGCCGCGCCGGAGCTTGCTGCCGCCGCCGACCGACGCGAGAAAATCCGCCAGAAAACGCCCCGTCGTTGAACCGCCAAGAACCGGGGTAAAAAAACCGCCGCCGACCGGTCCAATCCAAATTGGTTTTTTTGAATAAGCCGTTTTAATTATTATTTAGCGGACATTCTCTGTTAAGATCTCTTTAGCGAATGGTTCTCGTCTTGTATGCCTCTGTAGCGACCGTTCGCTCGATAGGATTTTTCTTTTTCTTTTATTTTATTTTAGCCAGGGACCCATATGTAATTAGTTTCTTCACAGATTAGCCCCTGATCTTCAATCTATCACAACTTTTTACTCGTTAGTCCAAATCCAACGAAACTACTCGTTAGTCCAAATCCAACAAAACCAACGCCCACGTCTTCGTTATGATCTCCTCTATCCAGTAATCCAACTCAAACATGTTTTTGAAAGTTCTAAAATTTGAATTAGATCAGATTTGAATTCAAACTTCGTTTGATCATAACTTGAGTTTTGTAACTCCGATTTAGTTGATTCTTTTTGCAAATCGAAGCCAAATTCACTTAATTTTGGTACTGTTAGAAATTGTTTTATGTTGCGAGAGTTATTTGCTTGGTTTTGACGTTTTTCGAATTGTTTTATTTGTTCTCTCTGAGCTTTGAGTGATTGCTTATGTGTGGTTACTATTGCTTGCTTATGATAGATTGACCTGTTGCTTGCCTACGATAGATTGACCGGAGTGTGACGAGTAGATCTATCAAGAGTTTTGAGTGCGAGTCATTTTCATCAACATTGCAGGCAAGTTCACACTTTGATCATATTCCTTTCATACCCAGTTTTTATGCATTAGTTTCAACCTCAAACATTGCATGAATAGGATTGATAACATGTGGGTATTGGGAAGTAGTTGATGAGGTAGGAACCTATTGCCCTGCATTCAAACCTTGGGAGTTACTATTACGTTATGCTTATATTGCCATGCTATGCTCGTAGACATGGATTGGGTTTGAGAGTATTCATGACAGATGTGAGATTGTCAATTAATGGTTTACTTAAGGTGGCAACTTTAACACACATCTGGGTGGATTGAGGCACTTGGGTATTCTAGCGATTGCCTATCTAGGAACCTGGGTATTCCAGGATTGCCTTTTTTTTATGGACCGCCACCTAGGTTCAAAGGGATCATGATATTATTCATACTAGAAACTTCCCTGTGCAGCCACAAGCTATTATGGGCTCTAGCATAGTTGATTAAGTCGTGTGAACTCTTACAGTGGTAGACTAGCAGATGTAGGGGTTGTAGGTGGTACGGTCTACCCATCGTAAGGTGCAAACGCTTCTAAAAGACTATGTCTCGGTCATCTGTTTCTCAAACACCATGTAGTGCGAGAAATCCAACGGAGGAGATCGAGTATTGTGGGGAAAAGTGCGCAAACCTCTGGAGATTGTATAAACTAATCATGATTAGCCGTGTCCTCGGTTATGGACGTTTTGAGTATCTAGTACTTGGATTATCATGTGAATCTCATCCTGTTACTTTAAATTAAGTTTGTTGGGTTTAATGATGTTATTTAATTGGGATTGAGAATGCTGACCACCATTCTCAATGTTTAACAACCACCATGATAGTTAAATAACATTTATTCCTTTGTAGTAGGGAAAAATTGGCTTTTCGCAAAAACATATAACCATAGAGCTTTTCCACCAGCCATATATGCATGTAGTGATAGCCATTGTTCATCATTCTCTATGGTGTGAATTTGCCAGTACATTCAATGTACTGACCCTCTGTGGCTGCAACGTCTCATGTTGCAGGATTTCTTACGACGAGTAAGTGATACATTAGGCTTATGATTTCTACACTCAACTTTGCCGTTGGTGTTGATGGGAATCCACAACCTTGTTACTTCTGCTATTTTGGATTGAGGTAATAGTATTTGCGTTACTTTTACATGTGATTTACCTTTGTTATAAATCCTCGAGTACTGTGTGTGTCAGCATCCAATCCAGGGATGACACTTAAGCACAGAGACTTGATCCATTCGGGTCGGGTCGCTACAAGATGGTATTAGAGCACATGTTGACTGTTGGACGTGACCCCTAGAAACTGGCAAGCCCATAGGAAAGATTTTCTTTACAACTTCATTTTCAAAAGATCTTTTACTTCTCTTGTCTTCTGAGCTTATTCAAAAATTCCTTTTTAGTGAGACTATACCCTTTTTACCTTTGGATCACTCAAAGATTCGACGGATGAGACCACTCCAAGAAGTACAAGACATTGGACAACTAAGACCGCTTCGGAAGGAAGAGGATTTTATTGTGCATCTGAATAATGGAAACTACAACGGTTGAAGACCGAAGACAAGGAGAATTTGAAGGCTCTGAAGAATTCCCAGATTTGTATGACCTAGGAAGGCTACCCTTATGGAACTTGGCAGACTATGAAAGTTGTCAATACCCGAGATCAAGGTGTATCGGAGAAAGACTGAAACAAGGAGCATGAGAACTCGAAGTTTTGTCAAAGAAAACCCTAAGGCAGGAGATATCAACTAGGGAATGATAGCTCATGGGAATGACAAGAGCAGAAACACGGTTATCCGTGATATCATCCGTTGATGCTATTGTCACCGTGCGGAGTTAAGGATGCATTTCTTCAGAATGGATTTGATGGAAGAAGGCTGATGGAGCACCTATCAGTAAGATGAAGTTTTAACCTTAGCCGGTGTATCACCAGGATATGGAGTAGTACATCAAGAAGTTTAAGGAGGAGCTCCATGAAGCCGTATTAGACAGGGAAGCATTTCGTGAAGAACTTAGGAACCAAAAGCTGAAAGTAGCCAAGATGGAGGAGCTACAACCTCGAGATACCGGAGATTTGTCAGGAACTGAAGGACAGTATGACCATGGCTCATGCCAAGGATGTTGAAACCCAGAAGTTTGGAATGCAACTCCAGAATATTCAAGGATGTCACGAGAGACTTCGCGTCAACAGAGTTGATCTGGCAAAAGAACTTAAGAAAGACAAGCATGATCGGAAGAAGCCATTGGAGGTATGAACAAGGCTTGAAGAGTTTGGAGACGTTGAAGATTTATTGACCTTTAGAAGACCAAACCCCCGTTATATACCTACATTAGATGCGACGTTTGTGAGCTGTCATTTGTTTGATGTTTTTCTTGACAGCCACAATAAAATCAGTCTTTTCAAAAACTTTTGTTTGTATTGTGTGTATCCCTCTCTATCTCTCTTATCTCACCCCAAACCCATGGACCCAATAGAGGATGAATGGAGATGAGCTTGTATTTTCTGGACCGATGAGTCAGTTGGAGACAGACCGATGGATTCAGAACATGGAGGATCACATGAAGAATAACCCTATAGTCGGAAAGGATATGACCCAACATGCTCTCCAGTGCTTTGAAAGAGGTGCCGCTACTTGGTGGAGGATGTACCAAACCATCAATGGATGGCAAGGAGTAACCACTTGGAAAGAAGTTAAGTTGACTCTGCCAAAGTCTCGGTTTGTGTCCCAGAAGTTGAAGCCTCATGGAAAGGATATGAAGAAAACTTGTGCATGCAAGATTTGTGGAGAAATAGGACACACCCATAAAGAACACAAGGATGAATGCACTAATTGTGAAGGAAGTCACCCAGTTGAAGAATGCCCAACTAGGCAGATTACTTGTTTCTTGCGTGAAGGGACTACCCACTATCCTGCTCAGTGTCACATTTACCCCATGGTATGACGAACCATCCAGCAGAAGAAACAAGTAAAGAAAGGAGCCCTTATGGAAATTTTAGAAGAACCCGTGATGAAGGAAGAGATGGAGGACACACCTAAAGAAGACCCGAGTAAACCCTGCACTAAGTCTTGCTATTCATATGGAGAAGAAGGACACCTCTCCCAAAATTGTTTGAATGGGGATCTAGTAGAATTCCCGACAGAGGAAGTAGAATATGACCCACAGGAAATAGTAGCCCTGATTGGAATGGAAAAGTCCAGGAAGAGAAACCGATTGGAGTCCAGGAGGGACCTGAGTCATATCAGTTGTTACAGGTGCAAGGAGTCAGGGCACTACCTCAACAGTTGCCCAAAAAGGAAACCTCGATACTTGTCAGAAGTAATATGTTTTAGTTGTAATGGAGCAGGGCACTTTGCCAGAGAATGCCCCAAGGAGAAGGAAACTTGTGCTAGATAGTTGAGTTTGCAACAAAAGAAATGGAGTAGTAGAAGTGAGAGCATTTTCTTTTATGTTGAGGTGTTGAGTTGAGACATGTAATGGAAAAGCGAGAGATTGTAATCATTTGAGAATGAATAAAGTTAGCATCGTTGGTACTGATATGGATTTTATGAGTTGTTACTCTATGAAGAAGAATTTTGGCCATTTTGAGGATATGAGAAATATGGTCTATGGAAGATTTGTGCATTTTAAGGGTGGTAGTACCCTGTAAGAACCGTTGACCCCTGGAAAAGATAAGGATACTCCACTGAGTGGATTTCGGACAAAATGAAAACGAGTTTTGTCTCGATATGTGTGATACCCCAAGAGTATGTGGGATGAAGTTGGAGACCATCAGTTGTTTGGACCAAATGTGATCAAGGAGTCAGAAGAGAATGTTAAGTTTATCCGAGATAGACTGAAGGTAGCTCAGTCCAGGCAGAAGAGCTATGCAGACTCAAAAACTCAAGGAGGTAGTCTATGAAATTGGAGACAGAGCATGTCTTCGTGTGCCCCCTCTGCAAGGAGTTAAATGACTTGGAGTTAAGGGAAAGTTAGCCCTGAGATTTTTAGGACCATACCAAGTTTTGGAGCGTATGGAAGAAGTGGCCAACAAGTTGGAGTCACCCGAAGGACTGTCAGGAGTTCAAGATGTGATTCACGGTTCCCAGTTGAAGAAGTGCCATGCAGAGATGGCCAATATTCCCCTGTAAGGACGCTTGACCCTAGAAAGGATAATGATGTTCCACGAAGTGGAATATGGACTTCGTAAGTATAAGTTTTTATCTCAGTATGTGGGATATCCCACGACGATGAAGAGATAAAGTACTATTGGATATAAAGGAGGTATGATGTCGGAAATATGGATCAATGGAAACTCCATGATGAGTCTGAGTAATCATGTCCTAGTTTGGTGCCAATAGAAGGAAGGAAGACAGTACAATTGGATGGATTTAAGAATACTAGGAAGTTGGAAGTTGGAATAATGATCAGTTACCCGATGATAAGTTCAAAGGACTACAAGTGATGAGATGGGCCATAACCCACAGGCCCCAGGACTTGCCAAGAAGCAAGCACATTCTTGCTGAAGGAAAAACCCTGGAAGAAGTTACGATTTCATCGATAGACGATTTTATAGGAGTAACGCAAAACCTGAGAGTTGTGAAGGAACGATAGATTTTTGTCTGGCTTGCAAAATTTATGGATATATCCGAACTTCATTCATCGACAAGAGAAATTCTGCAATGCTTGTGAGGATGACCAAGTGTTAGTATGCGAGATTCGCTAAACTGTATACATGGTAATGATTTGGGTGCAGGATGGATTGATCACCATACCGACTTACTCTTATTATTCGCCTTGCTATATGGGATGGTAAATCTGAGTGACTTACCTATAGTAGAGAGACGACGGTATTAAATCTTGTTTGAACCTTAGAATGGTATAAGTATTTTTTCCTTTGTACAAGGCAGTTTTTGCCAACCGTAGGTTATACGGTGAGATCAACCCAGACCCATTTCCTGCAGGAGAAACCATAAATTGTTGACCCCTATGAGATATCGATAGTTGATTAGTATTGGCGCCAGACCCGTCAGTTAAGAAGACCCAATCTTAAAATAATCTCACCAGGATGAAAGGATAGAAGAATTGTGGTAAAGGTTATGCCACTACCGAAAGAGCCCAGATTAGGAATTATCCTGAAGATCTGAGAAGACCGACACTGTTAACAATATGGATGAAGTATATGAGTTTTGATGGAACCATAACCATGCTTCTAAGGGTGGTAGCACCCCAAACCCCCCTCCTGCGACAATCAATGGATTTTGAGGAGACCCCAAACCTAACCTATTTCTTTCTAGCCTCTCCGAATCTCGAGGACGAAATTCATTTTAAGGGTGGTAGGTTTGTAACATCCCAAAATTCTAAATTTTGGAATGTTATTATAAATAGATTGATTGATTGATTGTGTGAAATTGAGTGAAATTCGAAACCATTTTGAAAGTTAAATGAGAGGGAATAAAAGGACTTTCCCAAACTTTCATTTTGCATTCGTGATCTCCGTGAATTCAAATTCTTTTCACCACGAAACCCTAGAGAGAAGATAACATGACTTCTCCCATTTTTTTAAATGAAAAGGGGTGTTGAAAATATTTGAATTTCATTTGAAAATATTTCCAGTTCTGAAACATTATGCAACTCAATGATTTTCACGAGAGGAGATAAAATGACTTCTTCAAATTATATGAAATATGAGTTGGGAGTTTCAAAGGATCAAATTCAAAGTCTTTTGGAATTATTTTTTAATTTGGGTTATTTGAGTTTTATTCAAATTATTTTTCTCCAAAAATAAAATATATGGAAAATAGGGTAACATGATTCCCTATAACAGAAAATTGGAGAGAAATAAATTTGAATTAATTTTGGTACTTTAAAATGGTTTTTATTGGATTTTATTAGAGTAGTAGCACTCTTTGAATTATCTGAATTTGTGTGGATTTTATTTGGCATTATAAAAATGTCCATGTTGTAGAAAATCTTTTTCTGCAAATTTTGGTATATTATATGCCTATATAAAAAATTTATTTATTTTGTTTTATTTATTTTTACTTTGTTTGGAAAATCTTAAAAAAATCCTCCGTCGCCGACTGGGCCGGCTCAGGGCCCAGCCGACCGCGTCGCCAGGCCGTGGCCCAGCGCCCGCCGCCTTCCTCCTCCCGACGGGAGTCTGTCGTGAGCACGACGCCCCACCGACCTCGACGGCCGTGTCGTCTCCGGCCTCCTCTTGCCCCCTCGCCCACGCCTCCCCTCCCCTCCTATAAAGTCGCCGCACCCGGGCCCCCCTGGACCCCGATCCGCCGCCGCCCTCCCTCTCTCGCGCCGCCGCCACAGATCGCCACCGCCAGCGCAGCTCCGCCACTCCGCCTCCCCGCCCCGCGCCCCACGCCGCTCGCCGCCTCCCGCAGCCGCGCGCCACACGCCAGAACCGCCGCTTGCCTTGCCCACGCGCCGCCCTCGCCGGAGCTTGCTGCCGCCGCCGACCGACACGAGAAAAACCGCCGGAAAATGCCCCGTCGTTGAACCGCCAAGAACCGGGGTAAAAAAACCGCCGCCGACCGGTCCGATCCAAATCGGTTTTTTTGAATAAACCGTTTTTATTATTATTTAGCGGACGTTCTCTGTTAAGATATCTTTAGCGAACGGTTCTCATCTTGTATGCCTCTGTAGCGAGCGTTCGCTCGATAGGATTTTTCTTTTTCTTTTATTTTATTTTAGCCAGGGACCTGTATGTAATTAGTTTCTTCATAGATTAGCCCCTGATCTTCAATCTATCACAACTTTTTACTCGTTAGTCCAAATCTGGCGAAAGGGGGATGTGCTGCAAGGCGATTAAGTTGGGTAACGCCAGGGTTTTCCCAGTCACGACGTTGTAAAACGACGGCCAGTGAATTGTAATACGACTCACTATAGGGCGAATTCAAACTTCGTTTGATCATAACTTGACTTTCATAGCTCCGTTTCAAGTGTTTCTTTTTGCAAATCGAAGCTCTTGACCTAAACTTTTTGATAAGGCCAAATTCACATAATTTTGGTACTGTTAGAAATTTTTTTATGTTGCAAGAGTTATTTTCTTGGCTTTGATGTTTTCCGAATCGTTTCCTTCGATCTTTCTGATCTTTTGAGTGATTGCTTATATGTGGTTACTGTTGCTTGCCTACGATAGATTGACCGGAGTGTGACGAGTAGATCTACCAAGAGTTTTGAGTGTGAGTCATTTTCATCAACATTGCAGGAAAGTTCACACTTTGATCATATTCCTTTCATACCCAGTTTTAATGCATTAGTTTCAACCTCAAACATTGCATGAATAGGATTGATAACATGTGGGTATTGGGAAGTAGTTGATGAGGTAGGAACCTATTGCCTGCATTCAAACCTTGGGAGTTACTATTACGTTATGCTTATATTGCCATGCTATGCTCGTAGACGTGGATTGGGTTTGAGAGTATTCATGACAGATGTGAGATTGTTAATTAATGGTTTACTTAAGGTGGCAACTTTAACACACATCTGGGTGGATTGAGGCACCTGGGTACTCCAGCGATTGCCTGTCCAGGCACCTAGGTATTCCAGGATTGCCTGTTTTTTTATGGACCGCCACCTAGCTTCGAAGGGATCATGAGATTATTCATACTAAAAACTTCCGTGTGCAACCACAAGCTATTATGGGCTCTAGCATAGTTGATTAAGTCATGTGAACTCTTAAAGTGGTCGACTAGCAGATGTAGGGGTTGTAGGTGGTACGGTCTACCCATCGTAAGGTGCAAACGCTTCTGAAAGACTATGTCTCGGTCGTCCGTTTCTCAAACACCATGTAGTGCGAGAAATCCAACGGAGGAGATCGAGTCTTGTGGGGAAAAGTGCACAAACCTCTGCAAAGTGTATAAACTAATCATGATTAGCCGTGTCCCCGGTTATGGACGTTTTGAGTATCTAGTACTTGGATTATCATGTGAATCTCATCATGTTACTTTAAATTAAGTTTGTTGGGTTTAATGATGTTATTTAATTGGGATTGAGAATGCTGTCAACCATTCTCAATGCTCAACAACCACCATGATAGTTAAATAAAATTTATTCCTTTGTAGTAGGGAAAAATTGGCTTTTCGCAAAAACATATAACCATAGAGCTTTTCCACCAGCCATATATGCATGTAGTGATAGCCATTGTTCATCATTCTCTATGGTGCGAATTTGCCAGTACATTCAATGTACTGACCCTCCGTGGCTGCAACGTCTCATGTTGCAGGATTTCTTATGACGAGTAAGTGATACGTTAGGGTTACGATTTCTACACTCAACTTTGCCGTTGGTGTTGATGGGAATCCACAACCTTGTTACTTCCACTATTTTGGATTGAGGTAATAGTATTTGCGTTACTTTTACATGTCATTTACCTTTGTTATAAATCCTCGAGTACTGTGTGTGTCAGCATACCGATTCAGGGATGACACTTAAGCACAGAGACTTGATCCATTCGGGTCGGGTCGCTACACACGCCCATCATCTTTGACGAAGAGGATCATCCTGACCGTACCACTGCGGTAGGGTGTTTGCCATTGTTGGTCTCTCCAACAATTCGCAACCTCAAGGTCACAAAGATGTTGGTGTACGGCGGGTCAGGTTGAATGTGATTTCCTCGAAGGTCATCAGCAAACTTCAGACAGCAGAGGAAGAGTTAAAGGTCATCGACATGTTTCAAGGAGTTAATCCGGGCAGGAGTCATCCTAAGGGAAAGATCATGTTGCCTCTGACGTTTGGCGGAGAGCTAAACTACCAGATTGAGAAGATTGTGTTTGATGTGGTCGACCTCCCCTTGCCGTACAATGGGATTCTTGGATGCCCAGCCCTGGCAAACTTCATGGTGGCATCCCACTATGCCTACAACACCCTGAAGATGCATGGGCCAGTAGGAGTCATTTCCATCCCATCAGATGAGAAGGATGCAATCATTTGCGTATACAAGATGTACCGGGATGTAGTGCGGCAGAGGCAGCGGCTGCAACAGTTCCCGCCAAGGAGAACAGAGAAAAGAAGAAAGATAGCAAGGTCGTTGGCAAGGAATCCGGGAAGCGTACCTCTTCGGAGTATGCTATGCTTGTTGATGACTTTCCGGAGAGTTCCAACAGCAAAGGATCTAAGGTTACTGCACGACAAGTGAAGAAGGTCCCTACAGGGCTAGCTGGCGTTGATGGAACTTTCATTATCAACGCCACCCTCGATAACAAATAGGAAAGCGCGCTGGTTGCCTTCCTGTGGGCGAATATCAATGTGTTTGCCTGGAAACTATCTGATATCCCCGGTGTTCCCAGGGAGGTAATCAAGCACCACCTTGCTGTCTACCCACATGCCCGACCCGTCAGGCAGAAAGTTCGGAAGCAAGCCTTGGAGAGGCAGCGATTTATTTCATAGGAGATCAAGAAGCTTAAAGCAGCTGGTTTGGTGAGAGGAGTGCTACATCCCACATGGTTAGCAAATCCAGTGGTTCGGAAGGCTAACGGGAAATGGAGGCTTTGGAAAGTTTTCACAGATCTCAACAAGGCTTGCCCGAAAGTCCCATTTCCCTTGTCGTGCATCGATCAGATTGTGGATTCCACTTCAGGTTGTGATTTGCTTTCCTTTCTGGATGCATATTCTGGGTATCACCAAATCTTCATGTCTAAGGAAGACGAACATAAGACCTCGTTCATCATCCCATGTGGTACGTACTATTTTATCCGCATGCCATTCGGACTAAAGAGTGTCGGGTCTACTCGGTACAGATTGGTTTCGAGCCACGGCTAAACAGAAACATCGAGGCTTATATGGATGATATTGTGGTCAAGACCAAGGACAGAGCGACTCTTATCCAGGATTTGGAGGAGACATTTGCTAATCTGCGCAAGATCAACTTGAAGCTCAACCCAGAGAAGTGTGTGTTTGGCGTTCCCTCCGGCAAGCTAGTTGGGTTCTTTGTCTCCCATCGGGGGATCGAAACCAACCCCGAAAAGATCAAAGCTATTGAGCAGATCCAAGCACCAAGGGCAGTCTAGGATTTGAGGCGTCTGACAGGGTGCGCTGCCACACTAAGCAGATTCATTTCCAAGTCTGCCGAGCGCGCCCTGCCGTTCTTCAAAATCCTAAAGAAGGCAGGACCTATGAAGTGGACCCCAGAAGCCGACGCAGCTTTACAAGAGTTGAAGGCCTACTTGTCCTCTGGGCCCACCTTGGTTGCTCCCAAACCACAAGTCATTGGTGATATACTTGGCGGCAACCAATCAAATGGTTAGTGCAGCCTTGATGGCGCAGCGGGAAGTGGATGAAGCAGAAAGTGAGCAAGGACCAACAGAGCCAGATAAGGATCGGGACAATAATGGGCATGATAGCGAGGGAAACCCCATGGACATGGCAGGGAAGAAAGTGGTGCAGCGCCCAGTGTACTTTGTTAGTTCCTTACTATAGGAGGCTAGATCGAGGTACTCTGGCATGTGAAAGTTGATCTTTGGCCACATCATGGCCATAAGAAAACTACACCACTACTTCCAAGCCCATGAGATCAGGGTTGTCACTCACTTCCCGTTGCAAAGTATATTTCAAAACCCTGAGGCTACCGGCAGAATAGTGGAGTGTGCTTTCAAGTTATCCAGTTTTGGTCTGAAGTTTGAGAGCACATCAACGATCCAAAGCAAGGCATTGGCAGAGTTATTGCAGAATGGACGCCAACCCCTGACGAGGAAGTACCAGAAACAGTTATCTCCGATAAGGAAGCGCCCCAAGAATGGATTTTGTATTTCGACGACGCCTTTTCCCTACAAGGTGCAGGGGTTGGCATGCTTCTCGTCACCCCCTCTAGGGAGCACTTGAAGTACGTCATCCAGATGCGTTTTTCCCGGGAGGAGGCGACCAACAATACATCAGAGTATGAAGGGCTCCTTGTCGGGCTCAGGATTGCCGCACAATTGGGAATTAAGAAGCTGATCATTCGAGGAGATTCACAGTTTGTGGTGAGAGAAGTCAACAAGGATTACCAAAGCCCATTGATGGAGGCATACATCGAGGAAGTGAGAAGATTGGAGGAGAACTTTGACGGATTACATACAGAGCATGTACCTCGTGCGGAAAACATCATAGCTGATCATTTATCAAAGTGTGTTGCGCAAAAGCTTCCTGTGGAACCAGGGACTTTTGTTCTCCATCTCACTCAGCCCTCCGTATCCCCAGCAACAATGGCCCGGAAAAGGAGAAACATGGACTCCGGTAAGCCTCTCCCGGTAGAGCCTTCCGCTCCTCGCAGAGACCCTACCGGAAACAACTCCTCACCACCTGCCGGACCGCACCCTCCAACCGGGCCCATGGTCCCCGCGAACAAGGAATGTGCCCCCACAGTTGAGGAGGTGCCGCTAGTCCTTATTGCCGAGCCCCAGGCTCCAACTTGGGCAAGGCACATAGTCCACTTTCTCCAAACTGGAGAACTTCCTGATGACCAAGATGATGCTGAAAGAGTAGCTCGGAGGGCCAGTATGTATCAGTTTGTCGATGATACTCTATACAGAAGGAGGCCCAAGGGTGTGAAATTGAAGTGCATCTGCCGGGAAGAAGGAAAGGAAATACTGGCTGAGACACAAAAGCATGTGCGGCTCCCACATTGGATCAAGGGCATTGGTTGGGAAAACATTCCGGCAAGGATTCTTGAGGGAGTCCTGGTGTCGGTGTCAAAACCGGTGGATCTCGGATAGGGGGTCCCGAACTGTGCGTCTAGGCCGGATGGTAACAGGAGGCGGGGAACACGAAGTTTTACCCAGGTTCGGGCCCTCTCGATGGAGGTAAAACCATACGTCCTGCTTGATTAATATTGATGGTATGGGTATTACAAGAGTTGATCTACCACGAGATCAGAGAGGCTAAACCCTAGAAGCTAGCCTATGGTATGATTGTTGATGTGTATGTTGTCATACGGACTAAAACCCTCCGGTTTATATAGACACCGAATAGGGTTAGGGTTACATAGAGTCGGTTACAATGGTAGGAGATCTGTATATCCGTATCGCCAAGCTTGCCTTCCACGCCAAGGAAAGTCCCTTTCGGAGACGGGACGAAGTCTTCAATCTTGTATCTTCATAGTCCTGGAGTCCGGCTGAAGGTATAGTCCGTCCATCCGGACACCCCCTAATCCAGGACTCCCTCGGTAGCCCCTGAAGCAGGCTTCAATGACGACGAGTCCGGCGCGCAAATTGTCTTCGGCATTGCAAGGCGGATTCATCCTCCAAGTACTTCATAGAAGATTTTGAACACAAAGGTAGTGTCCGGCTCTGCAAAATAAGTTTCCACATATCGCCATAGAGAGAATAACATTTACACAAATCTAATCTGCTGACGCACTCCATAGTGTGACATCACACCACGGCCAAGCTTTTATTCGAACCGTTTTACTGTCCCATCTTAGCGCGTTATGCGAGGCGGTTTCCTTGGCACGTCTTGTTAAAGCAGAGATCGTGTCCCCTTATTCCGGGATTCTCATCAATACGGGTGTGGGTAACCCAACCGCGCCTTTGATTACGGCGCTTGGGAGATAAGTGAGTTTTACCAGGCTGGTGGGGACATGTAGTTGCGTCCACCCATATAAGGGGATAAGGATCCACCTTTTCACCTACGCCCTCTTCCTCCTTCGCCTATCCATTCTTGCGCACTCGCGCTCCAGCGCCCAAGTCCGCACTCCTCACCTCAACCTTCTCCAGCCATGTCCAGAGCGGGAGGCAAGTGGATGGTCTCCTCCGTCACGGAGGGACATATCAAAAAGCTGAGGAAGGCCGGATACCTGTCTAACGACATCGCGTACCGGCTCCCCGAAAAGGGGCAGCTCATCCCCACCCCTAGGCCCCATGAGCGGGTGGTGTTCCTCCCCCATTTCCTCCGCGGACTAGGCTTCCCTCTCCACCCATTTGTCCGGGGGCTCATGTTCTACTACGGCCTGGATTTCCACGATCTGGCCCCGAATTTTGTCCTCAACATCTCAGCATTTATCGTCGTGTGCGAGGCTCTCCTCCGCATCCGCCCCCATTCCGGCCTATGGCTCAAGACCTTCAACGTCAAGCCAAAGGTGGTGCGCGGCAACCAGGCGGAGTGCGGAGGCACCATGGTTGGCAAGATGGCCAATGTCCTATGGCTCGAGGGATCCTTTGTGGAGACCCTGAAGGGGTGGCAATCGGGGTGGTTCTACATCACCAAGCCGCGCGACGCCGAATGGGTCGCACCACCTGAGTTCTGGTCCGGACCCCCAACGCGGCTCACGTCCTGGAAAGAGACGGGCCTGTCGTGGGGTAGCAAAAAGGAGGTGACCGGACTACAAACATGCATCCAAACCCTGGTGAACAAGCAGCTCAGTCTTGTCAATGTAGTCCAGGTTATGCTCATCCGCTTGATCCTCCCGTGCCAACAACAGGCTTTTAACCTGTGGGAGTTTGATCCGGCGCGGCACCAAACTCTGAGAAGGCTCTTCGGCACAACGTACAAAGATGCCTGGAAGGTGCTCTTCAAAGGCGCCGAGGCTCTCGCATCTGCCGCCGAGGATCACGGATACGGCGCACAGCATCATGCTAGCGTGGTAAGTTTTGTGTACCTTTTACAGGGCACTAGTTTTTCATAGTTCAACTCTGTGCGGGATCTAAGCTCCCTTACCTTTGATAGGATTGGCAGGCAAAGTCCGGGCAGATCAACTGTCCGGCTCCTCTGCCCGAAGGCCCAGCGGACGCTCAATTAGCGAAGCTGCTGGTTCCGGCACCCTATGTGGTGCCGGAGAAGAAGGCCGCGAAAAAGTCCGCGGGGACTCGAAAGAGTGCCCGGCGCCAGGAGGCGTCGGATCCATCATCCGACGGTTCCGAGGCGCACTCCTCCCACGAAGATGAGGAGGAGGAAGAAGAGACCCCTCCCCCTCCAGCGGGGGAAGGGAAGAAAAGGAAGGCTGCCCCAACTGGGGAGGCCGAAGGGTCCAAGAAGGGGAGAATCCCTCCTCCGGACTACTCCACCAATGCTGACAACGGTGAAGAGGAGTGGCCACCCAGGGCCAAGCCCCTGGCGAAATCGTAAGTATCCGGATACCGGAGTGATTTCATAGCATTCATTTATTGCACAGCTTTCCCTTATGTCGAATATGTTTATGCAGCCCACCCAAAGACCGGCTCGACGCGTCGTCGAGCGGCTCTCTGGACTCGTTGGACGTGAACTCGCTGCCGACGGCTTCCTCCCCCCGCCCTACGGACGACACCGAAGTGTTGTCCCAACAGGGTCCAATCCGGGAGGAGGTGGTCCTGGAGGCGCCGCAAGGTGACCACCCGGACCCTAGGAGTAAAGGGGACGAAACCCCCTAGGGCTCCAAGTCCGGCCCTAGGCCGGACACCGCTCCGGAACCTTCAAAGGTTCCAGAGTCCGGCGGGGAACCTCCTTCCCGGAGGAGCAAGCCCACCGCGGCGGCGACCTCCGTCCAACCGGAGGCGCCGGATAATATGTTGGAGGCGCTCCAAGGCGCCTCCATCGACGAGGAGCACCGCACTATTATGAGTGTGGTGATCCAGAAGGTTCAGTTCGCCAAGAGCGGACTGACTGAAGCTTGTACAAGCCTTTTAATAGGCTTTGAGGTAAGTAAAGAATGTGTAAATAACATTACGGCATAGACAGTAGCCCCTGATGCTCTGTTTGGCGTTCGGAAAGAAAAGCCGAATAGAGGATCAAATAAAAAATCGCAGGAGTCTAAAAAGAGTCAATATGCGTGTGCAGGCTTCCCTGCTGGCGTCCGCCGCACTGACTGCAGAAGTGGACGTGCTAAAGTAGAACCTCGAGCGGTCCGAGCAAGAGCTCGTACATGCCAAGAAGCAGCTCGAGGACAATGAAGGTAAGAAATACCTTATTTAAATAAAATATATGTATATATAAAAAGGTGCAATTGCAAAAAATGACAGGATTATCGTGGCTATTGTAGGGGCCACATCTGAGGTGGCGACCCTGAAGCAAGCGCTGCTCGAGGCCGAGAAGAGATCGGCCGCGGAGCGCACTGAGCGAGAAAAGTATGAGGCCGAGGTTGGCAAGGTGCGGCGAGAGCTCCAAGCTCTCATGGAAAAACATGAGGGTTTGGAGTGTGACTCGAGGGCGCGAGCGTCCGAGCTCGCGGCGGCTACTGAAAGTGCCAAGTCTGCCAAGGCCGAATCCCAGAAGACCCTCCAGGAGTTGGATGAGGTGAAGAAGATAGCGGCGGGTAAGGCATTCTTTATGCAAAGTAAACACATAAGCGTGAGTTACTTGTTACTTACCCGAATCCGGAGTTCTCCAGACGTGTTCGCAGATCTTCCCCAGAGTGTATCTGATGCCGCCGCATTCTATCGAGCCGAGGAGGGCAGCTCGACGGAGAAGGTGTTCTGGTCTCAGTACGCTGAGGCCGGACATCCCGTGCCCCTGAGCGACCAGTTGAAGCAACTAGTCGAGCTCCACAAGGCGGCCGAACAGGCCATGAAGGGCCTCCTAGTTCGGCCGTGGCCTGGAGAGGCTCAGCCTGGGAGCTATTTCGAGCTGGTGCGGCGACTGGTGGAGGTCTGTCCACGGGTCGAAGTCATCAAGCGCTCCGTCAGCATTGAAGGTGCCCGTAGGGCCCTTGCCCATGCAAAGGTGCACTGGGGCAAGCTGGATGCTGAGAAGCTAGTGAAGGACGGGCCACCACCGGGGAAAGAGCATCGCAAGCCTGAAAATTATTATAAGGATGTTCTGAAGGGTGCCCGCCTTGTGGCGGAGGAATGTTCGATGGATGTAATTTTTGAGTAAAACTCGCTCATTTTATCCTGTGCACTGAAAACTTGTTCATCTGCGCTTAAGCAATGCTGCTTGAATTTAAAATATTACCTTCTGTGCAGCTGTTTATCAATACTGAGAGATGGCGAGTCGTCGGCTTCTGCCCCCATGCCGCTAGTGCTGGGGTGTTCGGGGATAAACCTGGGCACTCTTTTTCCCATATTTGGGTCCTTCGAGGGAGGCGCTCAGCCCAACGAACGAGGCAATCGGACTATAATGCATGAACACTCTCACTTAGCCATAGAATTCTATAATTTTAAATTTCGGCGAAGCCCCTAGTATTCGGAAAACCGATTTCGGGGCGCTATCCACGCCTTGGCCGAACAGAGCCGACTCCTCGCCCGAAGTGGCATAAGTCTTTAAGGACTCGAAAAGACCTCTCGAACAGCGACCAGCTCTCGCCTCATCATGACGGTCAGTTTCAGCTTTCTCCACTTGAGGTGCTCGACCCAGCTCAACCGGGGCACAATCGCAGTGGTTCTCCTAGTGCTACCTTAGCCGATATAGCGGAACGTAAGGCACCAAAACATAGGAGCCGGGCAAACCCAACTATTGACCCAAGACATGATTCAGAGCCGATGCATATAATGCTATAAGTTCGGGGTGCCGCATTTGTTGAAGTGTTCGGACTTCTCACACCATGTTGAGGGGTACTGAAGCCCCTGGCGTATTTTGGCTGTACCAAAGTGTACGGGTGCAACATGTCGTTAAGGAACATATATAAATAAATAAATAAATAAAGAGTAATGCAAAAATAGACAAAAGCTATGCATTGTTTATTAAAAAGAGCTGCGATCAAAGCAGAACGATACAAATAAATCGATAAGAAAAAGGTTGGACTATGTAACATGTCCGCTCCAGGGGCAAGCTGTGGAATAATGTGCGAAACAGGTATACTGCTCGTGATAGAGACCACCTGGGAGTTCCGAAATGCGGCGTGGCTTGTCTGCTTCCCTGGTTCTTGCATCGTTTGTGCGGCAATTGAACTGCCGAACAGGCCGTCCGAAGAATGGAGTCCTGAAAGTAAGATAAAATTAAAAGATCGGCAGCCCCTGGTACGGTTGAAGTCGTGTTTTGGGCGTGCCGTGATGGTGCCCCTCCCCCTGTGCCCATGGTATCTCTAGAGCGTAGTTATGTACGCGAAGTACTTGCGTCGCCTTTTTGTGAGGATTGGGGTTGGGGCCGCATTGCTACGCCTGCTCGGATCGTGCCAGGCGGTCTTGTTGTAGGTTACTCCGGGCGCGCTTGATGGTGTCCGGTCGTTTAGTGGCCGGACTGGAGAACTGCCTAAAGAGGCTGCTTTGAACTTCCGCCGCAAGGGCCGCCGTGTGCTCCTCCGTTCGGAGGGAGCGTTCGGTGTTTCCATTGACCGTAATTACTCCTCGAGGGCCTGGCATCTTGAGCTTAAGGTATGCGTAATGCGGTACCGCATTGAACTTAGCGAATGCGGTTCGCCCGAGCAGTGCGTGATAACCACTGTGAAACAGGACTATGTCGAAGATTAACTCTTCGCTTCGGAAATTATCCGGAGATCCGAAGACCACTTCAAGTGTGACTAAGCCTGTACAGTTGGCCTCTAGACCTGGTATTACGCCTTTAAAGGTCGTTTTGGTGGGCTTAATCCTCGAGGGATCTATGCCCATTTTCCGCACTGTATCTTGGTAAAGCAGGTTCAGGCTGCTGCCGCCGTCCATAAGGACTCTATTGAGATGAAATCCATCCATAATTGGGTCTAGAACCAATGCAGCGAAGCCGCCGTGACGGGTGCTAGTGGGGTGGTCCCTTCGATCAAAGGTGATCGGGCAGGAGGACCACGGGTTGAACTTTGGGGCGACTGGCTCTATCGCGTATACGTCCCTTAACGCGCACTTCCGCTCCCTCTTGGGGATGTGGGTTGCGTATATCATGTTCATCGTCCGCACTTGTGGGGGAAAACCCTTCTGTCCCCTGTTGTTCGGCGGTCGGGGCTCCTCGTCGTCATCGCTATGCAGCCCCTTGTCTTCGTTTTCGGCGTTTAGCTTTCATGCCTGCTTGAACACCCAACAATCCCTGTTGGTGTGATTGGCCGGCTTTTCGGGGGTGCCATGTATCTGGCATAAGCGGTCGAGTATTCGGTCCAAACTGGACGGGCCCCTAGGATTCCTTTTGAATGGCTTCTTCCGCTGACCGGATTTAGAGCCTCTGAATCCGGCATTAACTGCCGTATCCTCAGCATTGTCGCCGTAATGCGGCGCTTTTGCTTGGTTCGACGCGACCTGCCACCACTGTCCCTGGTGTCCGAATTACCAGGGTTTTTGGTTATATTGTTGCTACGAGCAAGGCAGCTGTCTTCTCCCACGCAAAAGCAGGTCATGAGTGTCGTGAGTGCTGCCATAGATTTTGGCTTTTTCTGTCCAAGGTGCCGGGCTAGCCACTCGTCGCGGATGTTGTGCTTGAAGGCTGCTAGGGCCTCAGCGTCTCGACTATTTGATTTTTCTTTGTTAAGAATCGTGTCCAGAATTGCCTGGCCGATTCATCTGGCTGCTGAATTACATGGCTTAGGTCATCGGCGTCTGGGGGTCGCACATAAGTGCCCTGGAAATTGTCGAGGAATGCGGCTTCCAGGTCCTCCCAACAACTGATTGATCCTGTTGGCAAGCTGTTAAGCCAATGCCGAGCTGGTCCTTTAAGTTTGAGTGGGAGGTATTTGATGGCGTGGAAATCGTCGCCACGGTCCATATGGATATGAAGGAGATAATCCTCAATCCATACCGCAGGATCTGTTGTGCCATCATATGGTTCGATGTTTACGGTTTTGAAACCCTCAGGGATTTGATGATCCATTATTTCGTCTGTGAAGCAGAGAGGGTGTGCGGCACCTCTGTACTGGGCTATATCATGATGTAGCTCCAGTGAGCCTTGTCTACTGTGTTCGGCCCTGCCGAATTTGTGGCCGGCGTGACGGATGCCGTCTCGAGCCGTGGGGCGCCCACGCGATCCGTAGATCGATCTTGTTTGTTTAGCCTTGTCCTCCAACATATCTCGTAAGTCCGGCGCATAGTCCCGTGCCTTGGTACGGGGTGCGGCTTGAGTGGAGGGCCGAGAGGCCTCTTTGTCGCGGCCACGAGGTGGCCGGTCGGCCGCATCGAGTGCTTCCTCCTCTAATTGGGGTAGCAACCTGCGCTTTGGGTAGCTCTTGGAGGGGCGTTCGAGTTTATGCTCTTCGGCCGCAAGGACTTCAGTCCATCTATCGACTAGCTGATCTTGATCAGCTTTAATCTGCTGCTGTTTTTTCCTGAGGCTTCTTGCCGTGGCCATAAGCCTGCGTTGAAAACGCTCTTGTTCGACGGGATCCTCCGGCACGGCGAATTCGTCGTCGTCGAGGCTTGCCTCGTCTTCGGAGGGAGGCATACAATTATCGTCCTCGACCTCTCTGTCGGCCACTCTCTCATGAGGGCTGGTTTCTCCATCCTCCTGTGCTAAATCTTGCTTGGGGGGATGTTCTTCGGCGCTTTTCAGGGTATTATTATCTCCCGTGCTGGAATCGCCGTTTTTGTGAGCGGCGCCGCTGACGCTGGCGCTTTAGCTGTTTCTTGGAGGGGTCATCCTCCGCTGTTCCATCGCCATCTCCCTCATTTAGGGTGTCCACCATGTATATGTCATACGATGAGGTGGCTTTCCAGGGCCTAGTAGGTGCTGGTTCTTCATTATCTCCTTCATCGGCGTCCATACCGTCGATGTCTTCGTAGTCGAAGTCGAGCATGTCGGTTAAGTCGTCGACAGTGGCTACAAAGTGGGTGGTGGGTGGGCTTTGAATTTCTTCATCGTCCGAATCCCAACCTCGCTGGCCGCAGTTCGGCCAGGGCTCTCCTGATAAAGAGAGAGACTTCAGTGACTTCAGAATATCGCCGAAAGACGAGTGCTGAAAGATGTCCGCGGCAGCGAACTTCATGATCGACGCCCAATCGGATTCGATAGGCCGAGGCGCGGAGGGTTCGTAGTCCGGAAAGGAGTCCGGCTCCTTGGAGTCATGAGTCTCGCGGAGTGCGGGGCTGGTGTTCGGCTCAATCGCCGTTGGGACCGCAGCCCCCGAGGTGGCGTCCGACCGCCCATCCTCGATCGGCGCAGTTGGCTCCGAATTAGGGACCGGAGCCGATGCGGGTGCAGCCTCCAGGGCACTGTTCGGCGACAGAGCTAGATCATGCTCGTCGGGACAGTGCGGCGCGCTCGGCAGTGGCTCGAATCCGCCGAAGATCAAGTCCCCGCGGATGTCAGCCATGTAGTTAAAACTTCCGAATCTGACCTGACGGCCAGGGGCGTAGCTTTCGATCTGCTCCAGATGGCCAAGTGAATTGGCCCGCAGTGCGAAGCCGCCGAAGACGAAGATCTATCCGGGGAGGAAGGTCTCACCCTGGACTGCATCGCTGTTGAAGATCGTAGGAGCCATCGGGCCTGACGGCGACGGCACAGAGGAACTGTCAATGAAAGCACCAATGTCGGTGTCAAAACCGGCGGATCTCGGGTAGGGGGTCCCGAACTGTGCGTCTAGGCCGGATGGTAACAGGAGGCAGGGGACACGAAGTTTTACCCAGGTTCGGGCCCTCTCGATGGAGGTAAAACCCTACGTCCTGCTTGATTAATATTGATGGTATGGGTATTACAAGAGTTGATCTACCACGAGATCAGAGAGGCTAAACCCTAGAAGCTAGCCTATGGTATGATTGTTGATGTGTATGTTGTCCTACGGACTAAAACCATCCGGTTTATATAGACACCGAATAGGGTTAGGGTTACATAGAGTCGGTTACAATGGTAGGAGATCTGTATATCCGTATCGCCAAGCTTGTCTTCCACGCCAAGGAAAGTCCCTTCCGAACACGGGACAAAGTCCTCAATCTTGTATCTTCATAGTCCTGGAGTCCGGCTGAAGGTATAGTCCGGCCATCCGGACACCACCTAATCCAGGACTCCCTCACCTGGATTAGGGGGTCTCCGGACAGCCGGATTATCTCCATTGGCCGGATTGTTAGACTATGAAGATACAAGATTGAAGACTTCGTCTCGTGTCTAGATGGGACTTTACTTAGCGTGGAAGGCAAGCTAGGCAATACGTATATGGATATCTCCTCCTTTGTAACCGACCTTGTGTAACCCTAACCCTCTCCGGTGTCTATATAAACCGAAGGGTTTTAGTCCGTAGGACAATAATCACAACATACAATCATACCGTAGGCTAGCTTCTAGGGTTTAGCCTCTCTGATCTCGTGGTAGATCTACTCTTGTAACACCCATATCATCAATATCAATCAAGCAGGACGTAGGGTTTTACCTCCATCAAGAGGGCCCGAACCTGGGTAAAACTTCGTGTCCCTTGTCTCCTGTTACCATCCGGCCTAGACGCACAGTTCGGGACCCCCTACCCGAGATCCGCCATTTTTGACACCGACATTGGTGCTTTCATTGAGAGTTTCGCTGTGCCATCGCCATAAGGAAGGATGTCTCGTCACGTCTTTAAAGACGGTACTATCGCTGAGGGAGCTCTGGCTATCGGCCAAACTCTCCGGCTAGGTGGTTTCTTATGACCGCCTGTTCGGTCGCTGCGCCGATGATGACTTCTCGGGTCATCAAAAGCAATCTTCACATCAACTCAGAAATCGCCGAGCAGTTAGATCCAATGGAGCTCTCTTCCCTGAATGAGCTCTTGGATCGTATCGCCACCCTGGGAGTCGCTACAGACTACGATCAGATTGGGCCTAAACCCGATCTAAGAGAAATTAACTCTCCCCGGGTCACCCATCAAGTTGTAGTGGTGGAAGAACAATGCGGCAAAACATCATCTATCTTAAGGACTAGCTACGTCCGAATTCCCGATCCCTCCAAGCCGGATACCCGCGAAGGGGAGGATGTCACTCAAAGCCTGAACCCAGAATCAGGCAGCGGGCCAGATTTACCGGAAAACATCCAAGAATCCAAACTTTCGAGTTCGAAAACTCCTTGGCCACTGAGCCTCAGATTGGGTGAGGATTCAGATTCAATTCCACCCACCCACCCTAACATACGCGATCTATCCCAAGTTAGGCAAGAGCCCGCAGAAACAGTACACCATTACTGGGCCAGATTCCTCCTGGTCAAGAACAGGATAAAGGACTGCCGCGAGGAAGACGCAATTTCACTCTTCTGCAATAATTGCACGGACAAGGGAATCCTGAACGCCATAAGTTGTCGCGAAATTACACGCTTTGCCGACTTGGTGTCCATAGTACGAAAGTACTGTGTGATGGAAAGCGCCTGGAAAACCAAAATAAAATTTGGGGATAATCTGGCCCTGAACACAAACCCAGTCCGAAATAAAAGGGTGCATTATCACAATACACCTAGGTTAACTACCAAAAAGCAAAAGCCCTCTACGGGGCAAGGAACCGTACTGGAGGGATGGCTCAACGGACCCTGCAAAATTCACAGTACAGCGGATGCGATACCAACGCACAGCCTTAGAGCATGCTGGATACTCCGGCAGGTGGCCAAAAGTGGTGAGGATCTACTCCTCCCAAAAACCACAGAGTACCACCACGAGGACAACAGTACGGTCTTAACGGTCTTCGAGACCTTCGCGTCAAATAAAAGACAGAAGCGAACACTCCGTAGCACGTCCGAAATCTGCCACATAGCCGAAACAAATCCTTGGAGCGACATGGCTATTACCTTCAATGCTAGTGACGAACCTAAATTCTGAACAGCCCGAGTACCAGCCGCACTGGTCCTCAGTCCAATCGTGGACGGCTTTCGACTCACCAAGGTACTCATGGACGGCGGCAGCGGATTAAACCTCATCTACGAGGAAACTCTTCAAAAGATGGAAATAGACTGGAGCCGCATCAAGCAAAGCAGCACAACCTTTAGAGGAATCATCCCCAGTCGGGAAGCACGCTGCGCCGGAAAAATCACACTAGACATGGTATTCGGCACG
Organism: Triticum urartu; assembly: GCF_003073215.2. Lineage (NCBI taxonomy): Eukaryota > Viridiplantae > Streptophyta > Magnoliopsida > Poales > Poaceae > Triticum > Triticum urartu. The sequence goes on from NC_053028.1 coordinate 233,652,218, forward strand.
CCGGATAATTACAGGTCCGAAGAAATTACATTCGAAGTGGCCCCGTTCAGTAGAGGATACCACGCTCTATTAGGGCGGGAGGCGTTTACAATCTTCCAAGCCATACCCCATTACGGGTACATGAAGCTCAAAATGCCCGGGCCCAACGAAATCATCACTCTTGTTAGTGATCCGGACATAGCACTCCGCGTCGAAAATAGGACAACTGCACTGGCCCTTGAGGCACTATCCGAAGCCCTAGCGGCCGAAGAACTAACTGCGCTGCGCTCCACGGTGAACAGGGACGACGTGATACTCGATAGAAGATCCAAGTCCACCTCCTTTAAGCCGGCGGACGAAATAGTCAAATTCCAAGTCCATCCAACGGACCCTACAAAAACAGCTTCCATCGGGGCACAATTAAACCCTGATGTTGACGCCGCACTGCGAGAGTTCCTATGCGAGAACTGGGACATTTTTGCCTGGCACCCTTCAGACATGCCAGGAATCCCACGCAGGCTGGCTGAACACAGCCTAAATATCCTAAAAGGATTCAAACCAGTCAAGAAGGCTCTTCGACGTTTCTCCGAGCCTAAAAGACAAGCCATGGGAGAGGAACTTGCCAAGCTATTGGAGGCCGGATTCATCAGAGACATAAAACATCCTGACTGGCTAGCAAACCTGGTGATGGTGCCAAAGAAGGACAAATCCTGGAGTTTGTGCGTCGATTTTAAGGACCTTAATAAGGCCTGCCCAAAGGATCCCTTCCCCTCCCCCGCATCGATCAAATCATCGATGCTACCATAGGACACGACTCATTGTGTTTCCTCAACGCATACTCCGGATACCATCAAATCAAAATGGCGGAGCCAGACCAAGCCGCAATGGCATTCATCACACCATACGGCCCATTGTGCTTCAACACAATGCCCTTCGGGCTAAAAAACGCCGGTGCAACATATCAGCGCATGATTCAGACATGCCTGGCAAACCAGATCGGCAAAACAGTGGAGGCATACGTGGATGACGTGGTCGTTAAAACCAAGCATGTCGAAACTCTAGTAGACGACTTGAGGCTCACATTCAACAACCTCCGAACATATGACATCAAGCTCAATCCGGAAAAATGTGTTTTCGGCATACCAGCAGGAAAGCTCCTGGGATTCATTGTCTCCAGTAGAGGTACTGAAGCTAATCCGGCCAAAATTCGAAAGTTGTCACAGTTGGCTACCCCAACAGACCTCAAGCAAATACAAAAATTAATTGGATGCGTGGCGGCTCTAAGACACTTTATCTCCCGCTTGGGAGAAAAGGCGTTACCCCTTTATCGCCTCCTCCGGCGCACCGAACACTTCGAGTGGACGGACGCCGCCACGGCCGGACTCAACGAAATAAAGGCCATATTGGCAACAAACCCAGTCCTGGCCGCGCCAAACATTGGCGAACCAATGCTATTATACATTGCGACAACTCATCAAGTAGTAAGCGCAGTGCTTGTCGTCGAGCGAGAAGTGCAAGACACAAATTTCCCCTTCAAAATCTGGTTTACTACGTGTCCACTATCCTTACTCCATGCAAATCACGGTACCCGCATTATCAAAAGATAGCGTACGCGGTATTCATGGCATCCCGGAAGCTGTGACACTACTTTCAAGAGTGTTCGATAACGGTAGCCTCGGAAGTACCACTTAACGATATTATAAACAATCGCGACGTGACGGGCCGGATTGCCAAATGGGCCATTGAGCTCCTCCCGTTCGACATAACTTACAAGCCACGGTGAGCTATTAAATCGCAAGTTTTGGCTGACTTCGTCGCTGAATGGATGGAAGCCGAACTCCCTAAAGAATACAGCACATATTCAAACTAGATCATGCACTTCGACGGCTCCAAAATGTTGGCTGGTCTGGGGCCTGGCGTCGTTTTGACATCCCCAACAGGAGACACCGTTCAATACGTACTACAGATAATGTATACGGACTCCAACAACGCAGCCGAATATGAGGCATTTCTATATGGTCTCCGGATGACAGTATCCATGGGCATTCAATGCCTAGAGGTGCGCGGGGATTCAAACCTCGCGATATCCCAAATAAACGGAGACTTTGATGCCAAGGATCCAAAAATGGCCGCCTATCGCAATGTCGTCCTAAAAATGTCAGCTCGGTTCGAAGGGCTTGAATTTCACCATGTGGCCCGGGAAAACAATCAGGCGGCGGATATCCTCGCCCGCATTGGCGGCAAACGCGACGTGGTCCCTCCCAACATTTTTCTGGAAAGGCTTTTCAAGCCATCCATAGCATGGGAAGGGGATACCGGTAACAATAGTCCGGACCCAGCCAAAATACCCGATATCGAACTCTCTGACACAATCGGAGGCTCCGCCACCGAAATAACACAATCAGCCCACGAAATAATGGTGTAGGATCGAAAGTATGTCTAGAGGGGGGTGATTAGACTACTTGACCAAATAAAAACTTAACCTTTTCCCAATTTTAGTTCTTGGCATTTTAGCAATGTTTTTCCCGTGGTTCGGATAGGTGGTGCTATCCTACATCCACGTTGAGTGGAGACTTCAACCCACGAAGGGTAACGGTTGCGCGAGTCCACACAGGGCTCCACCCAAGGGTAACGGTTGCGCGAGTCCACACAGGGCTCCACCCACGAAGGGTCCACGAAGAAGCAACCACCCACAAAGGGTCCACGAAGAAGCAACCTTGTCTATCCCACCATGGCCATCGCCCACACAGGACTTGCCCTCACTAGAGGAACGGTTGGCGAGTCCATGCACGGGGCTCCACCCACGAAGGGTCCCGAAGAAGCAACGCACCCACAAAGTCCACGAAGAAGCAACCTTGTCTATCCCACCATGGCCATCGCCCCACACAGGACTTGCCTCACTAGCGGTAGATCTTCACGAAGTAGGCGATCTCCTTGCCCTTACAAACTCCTTGGTTCAACTCACAATCTTGTCGGAGGCTCCCAAGTGACACCTAGCCAATCTAGGAGACACCACTCTCCAAGAAGTAACAAATGGTGTGTAGGTAATGAACTTCTTGCTCTTGTGCTTCAAATGATAGTCTCCCCAACACTCAACTCTCTCTCTCATAGGATTTGGATTTGGTGGAAAGAAGATTTGAGTGGAAAGCAACTTGGGAAGGCTAGAGATCAAGATTCATATGGTAGGAATGGAATATCTTGGTCTCAACACATGAGTAGGTGGTTCTCTCTCAGAACATATGAGTTGGAGGTGTATGTGTTCTGATGGCTCTCTTTCGAATGAAGAGGAGGTGGAGGGGTATATATAGCCTCCACACAAAATCCAACCGTTACACACAATTTCCAATCTCGGTGGGACCGAATCAACAAACTCGGTCGGACCGAAGTGAAACCTAGTGACCGTTAGAGATTTTCGGTGGGACTGACATGCAACTCGGTAGGACCGATATGGTTAGGGTTTGGGCATAACGTAATCTCGGTGAGACCGATTACACAAACTCGGTGAGACCGAATTTGGTAATTAGCTAACCAGAGAGTTGGTCAGGCAAACTCGGTGGGACCGATTTGCTCTTTCGGTGAGACCGAAAAGTTACAAAGGGGAAACACTGAATTTACATTGCAATCTCGGTGGGACCGATTCGCTCTTTCGGTGAGACCGAAAAGTTACGAAAGGGAAACAGAGAGTTTGCAACCCCATCTCGGTGAGACCGAGATCCCTATCGGTAGGACCGAATTGCTAGGGTTTGGCAGTGGCTTATGACAAATGAAAACTCGGTGGCGCCGGATAGGAAGAATCGGTAGGACCGAGTTTGGCTTAGGGTTTAGGTCATATGTGGATATGGGAAAGTAGTTGAGGGTTTTGGAGCATATCACTAAGCACATGAAGCAAGAGGCTCATTAAGCAACACCTCATCCCTCCTTGATAGTATTGGCTTTTCCTAAAGACTCAATGTGATCTTGGATCACTAAAATATAAAATGAAGAGTCTTGAGCTTTTGAGCTTGAGCCAATCCTTTGTCCTTAGCATTTTGAGGGTTCCACTTTCACATCCATGCCATGCCAATCATTGAGCTTTCCTGAAATAATCATCTTGGAATAGCATTAGCTCAATGAGCTATATGTTGTTATGAATTACCAAAACCACCTAGGGATAGTTGCACTTTCAATTTGGACTGCAAATGCACAAGGAGTTAGAGTCATGGGTTACTCTTCCATGTCACACACATCTTGGTGGAGCGCTTAAAACGATAAGAATGAAATACATGCACTCATCACCAAGAATAGTGAATGATCACATAAGATAGATAAGATAATAGCATTAAGCAAACATTAAGTGTAGCTTATGATCAAACACATGATCATCAATGTCTCACAAATAATGAGTAGTATCTCAAGCACTCAAAAGCAAACAAGTTCGAAAAACCACCAAATAAAGCAAGAGAGAAAAGCAACACTCTCTCTCTCTCGAAGCCTATGATCTACACATCTTCTCCCCCTTTGGAAACAAGTTACCAAAAAGTTCCTAGAAAATGCATAGTGCTAGATCGACGCTCAGGCTTCATCTTCTGGTGGTGGTGGAGTCCGGATCACTCCAAGGACGAAGGCTTCGGTGGACGCTGAAGTAGACGCTGGAGTTGGAGCTGAAGTAGATGCTGGAGCTGGTGGAACTGAGGCTGTAGCTGGTGCTGAAGTGGTGGCTCTGGTGTCAGCAACTAGCACGGCAGACGACCTCAGGCCTCGTGGCACTCTGGCAAAGGCATGAGTGGTAGTCCTGCCTCTCCTCTCCTGCATGTCCTCCTGGAGCTGCTCCACTGCAGACTGAACTTCCGTTACTTTGACATCCAAGTCATAGAACTTCTGTTCCATGATTCTCTCTAGGCTTTGCTGATTCTGAGTGAGGGTGGCCAGACTTTGCTCAATCCTCAGCGTGGATGCAATCAAGTAACCAAGCTGCTCTTGTTTAGTCTTCAAGAAATACTCAGATGCCTCCTCTTGAGTTGGCATCTTGGCAGCTTTCTCCTTTCTTGCCTTCTCCTTCTTTGCTTGTGCTTGAACTAATGATGGCTCATTCTCAGTCATGACCACTTGGTTATCCTCAAAATCTGGACGGATGGGCAGGTGTTCCTTGTCCAATAAGTATATGCCTGTGCCCATCTTAGAGTTGATGAGCTCCTGGATCTGAGGGGCATATCCGCAACTCCTCTTCTGATCTGCTACAGTCCTTTTGATAGTTTCCACTATGAGGCTCATCACCTTGAACTTCTAAGGCACATCAAATACATGTAGCAAGTTGATCGCATGGCCTCTGATCATCTTGTGATCACCTGACTTGGGCAACAAGGTGTGCCTCAAGATCCAATTGATGGTTGGCAGTCCTGACAGAAGATAGTGCACTGAGCCAAATTTGAAAGTGTCAAGTGCCTCATTTGGAATTTCCTTATACATATTGGACATGGAATTGTGGTCCATTTTCTTCTTGGCATATATGTCCAAGTCATCATCATGCTCCTCTGGGGCATTAATGAGCTGTGCCCACTCAGCCACTGTAGATTGGTACCTTGTACCCTCAGACATCCATGTGATCTTTCCATCTGGGTAAAAGTGTGCCGTGGAGTAGAATTGCATGATCAGTTCCTCGTTCCACTTTGTGAGCTTCTGCCCAACAAAGTCAGCAACTCCACAAGCACTAAAGCTGTCATATACTCCCGGGTAGTGTTCCTCCTTCTCCCTCATGTAGGTCCAGTCGACCCATCTCATGTCACAGACAATGGGCTTCTTATCTAGCAGCACTGTCTCATAGAAGTCCTGCTGTTCCTTGGTGTGAAATCTGTAATCCACGGCAGTCCTTCTCCTTGAAGCATACGGATCTGCTTCTCTCCACTTCCTCAACCCTGAATCTCTCCTGAGCTTCATGTCCTCAGCCACAGGATGAGCATCGTTGTGGTCTGGGATCTTGGGCTTGAGCTTTCTCAGAACATTCTCTTCCTCTTCTTCAGCAACAGTCTCAGGCACTGGGGCCTTGTTCTTCTCAGCTGCAGGAATGCTCCTTGTATTCCTCTTGGGTGCAGACTTGGGCTTGGAGGCAGCTTTGGGCTTAGATGCAGTAGCCCTTGATCTTATGGCATCACCCATCAGCTTGGGTGCCTTGGGTGCTGGTGCAGCTACCTCTTCTTCCTCTTCCTCTTCCATGATGGAAGCCTTTCCTAGCACTCTGGCTACGGTCTTCTTGACCCTTTCCTTCCTCTTCTTGCCTTCTGCAGCAACTGGCTCTTGGGGAGTGGGCTTCTCAGTTGAGGCTCTTGCCTTTGACATGGGCTGCCTGCCTGCTGGCCTTTTGATCTTTAGGCCTGGCTTTGTGCCTTGAGCTGGCTCAACTCTCTTGGAAGTGGCCTCTTCCTCTACCACATAGTCTTCATCTTCGGAGTCTGAAGTTCTCTTCTTCCTCTGTCTCGTGGCAGCCTTTGGCAAGTTTCTAGGGGTGCTCCTGCTGCCCTCATCTGAAGAACTTGAGGGACTAGTGCCCTCACTCATGTGCACCTGCTGCTCTAACATGTTCTGGCTATCACCTTGATCAGACATGCTGCAAACTGTGACTGCTGACTCTGTGAACAGTTTATAGATGAGATAGAAAATATGAGCATCACAAAATGTAGAGATTTTTGCAAAAGAATGATCCAAAAACTTAGTTTTAGTTTCCCACTGAAATCATCTCGGATCTACCGATTTTCAAACTCGGTGATACCGAAGCAGTTTTGGAAACTAAACTAGTGAACTCGGTAGGACCGAGTCACAGTTCAGTGGCACCGAGACTGCTAGGGTTTCACAGAGTTCCAAAATCGGTCACACCGATAAGTAATTCTCGGTCAGACCGAGTCTCACTTGTGCAATGGCATAAGCCAAATCGGTGGGACTGAGTTTTTCAACTCGGTGGGTCCGAGATGGTTTCGGCGGAAACCTAAACCTAGAATTTTCGAATCAAACCTAATCTATGAGTTCATTGACTGGATAGAAGTTTATCAAACGTGGCTAGAATCAATATGATCACAATGTTCTAGGAATCAGATTGGGGAATAGCACAAAGATCGAGTCCATACCCTAGTTCGGCGGAGACTCGCTACGGCGGCAACGGCGGGGCAGAATTCCCGTTGACGGCGACGGAGACCAGCGACTGGAGGCGGCTGGCGGCGAGAAGACGATCCGGAGACCACGAGGGCAGAGCAGGCTATCGCGTGGGCGAAGGGGTTCGGAGAAATTTCCAAAATTTTGTCCGTGACTATATATAGCCCGACCCTGTCGGTGTGACCGAGTGGAACAACTCGGTGGCACCGAGATTCATAACTGCAAGCAGTTACTGAAACTCGGTGTGACCAAAATGTTCAAATCGGTTGCACCTAGATCGAAAACCTAGATCAACTTAATGATCTCGGTAGGACCGAAAGTGGGGTATTGGTCAGACCAAGAATCATAAAGAGGTTTTGGAAGTTTAAGTCTATGACGAATCGGGGACTCCGAGCGCTCCTCACACAGAGTGGTTCGAATCTGACTTGATCAAATTTTGTGATGCAGCATGAATAGAGTTTGAGACGAGAAAAGAATAGATAGCTAGAGGAGGTACTTAGGCATTCTTGTCCATCCACTTGGCAAAAGAAAATAAAACCAAACAATCAAAACAACAAGTGGATGTCCTCGAATGAGTAAAATATGCAACCAGCATGCTCACACAATAAGATGGCAAATGAAATATGTGACAAGGCATGCACAACCAATTCTAGCATCTATCAAGCAATTTGCGATGACAAGGTCATCTATATATGAGTATATTGACTTAGGAGTCAAGTGAGAACACTTGATCATAGGTCATACTCATCGTTTAAGCTCAAGTGGGGTTACCACTTTTACATAAAGCATTGTTGTGTTCACATCTTTAGAGTTGCTTTAGCTCAAGTCTTAGAGTAAAGCTCCCCCTAGATGTGATATCCCCCCTTAGAGGGATGAACTAACCTCGGGTTTTGTCGATGATGACTTCATGTAGATGTTGAAGATGTGGATGCTCAATGTTGATGTAGATCACTTGGAGCTATCCATTTGAGTGAATTGCACTTTCAATACCTACATGGGTTAGTGCCACAAGGAACAAACAAGGATATCCATAGACATAGAGTGATGCACACACAAGATGATGTCCATGAAAACTTTTAGGTTACCTTGTCCCTTGTCTTACCAACAAGAGGGTTTGTGACTCCTTGAACTAGTTCAAGATGTGGAAGTTGATTGCACTTGTTCTTGCCAAAATGATAAGAGTGAAGTATGTTGGTGGAGTCACCCTCAAGAACTCTCTAGTTCTTCTTCTTTTGGATCCACATCATCTTGATGGGAATCCTTGGAGTTGTAGTCGTACTTGATGAAGTGGAACTTGAAGTAGTCTTGGGAATCCACTTGACTAAGGTCTTAGGAGCTTCTTCAAATGCATCAATTTCCTCTTGAAGCTTGTCCTTCCCTTTTTGCTTGTAGTCTTGTGGTGGAAGATCATCTTGAGCTTGTGTCCCCTTGAAAGAAGTATACTTCTATTGTTGAGGAACAAACTTTGTCTTGGGGTATTGATCTTCTTCCCACTCAACTCCATTGGCATTGAACTTTCGTTCAAAACCAACACCTTGATTCTTCCGGTGCATTCCTTGCTTGCGCACAATTTCCTCGAATTGCTTACTCCCGGCAAGGCTTTTGTACACTCCTTTCTCTATAATTCCCTTCAATAAACTATTTTCTTGCTCAAGTGTAACTTGGCTAAGAGAATCATTAGTGGAATCAAGAGAACTACTAGAAGCAACAATATTGGATTTAGCATGATCATTGTTACTGCTAGAGGAAGAATCTTTCTTGTTCTTGTTACTAGACTTGACTTGAGGCATGTAAGTGGATAAGAGTAAACGCTTGGCAATGTAAGAAGAGCTTTTCTTGCGGAGATCATCATTGATTGCTTTTAAGAACTCATGCTCTTGCTCAAGATTGAGCTTTTCAAAGCGTAATTTCTCATGAGCTCTTAAAAGTTCTCGATGATCTTCGAAGATAGTTTCATGAGCTAACTTAAGAGTGTTTAGTTCTTTAGTTAGAGCCTCAATCTTCTCCTTATCATTGTCATTCGTTTTATCTTGATTAGCATGTTTAATTGACGTTTCATCATAGTATTCATCACTAGAGTTGTCAACAAGCAAATCATCACCTAACAAGTCATCTTCATCACTATTGAAATCAACATACTCGGTGTGTGTTACCTTAGGACCTTTGGCCATGAAGCATCTTCCAATTCCTTCATTTGGTGAGTCAAATATGTCGTAGGAGTTGGTTGACACAAGTGCTAGACCGGCAACACCTTCATCTTGAGTATCTTCGGAGTCGGAGTGATAACTTCTCTCGGAGTGGCTGTCGGAGTCGGAGCCGGATACCCATTCACCAACATGAGCTTGGTGTCTTCGTCTTGTGTAGCTCCTTGATGATTTTTCCTTCCTTTCCGAATCCTTGCTTCTCCGTGAGTATCTTCGTTCATAACGATCATCTCTACTCCTTCTCTCTCTTGGTGGTGATTCTTTGCTTCTTCTTCTTGGAGAATCTTCTCTTCTCTTGTAGGGAGCCGTACACTCATTGGAATAGTGTCCGGGTCTTCCACAATTGTAGCAGTTTCGCTCTCGACTAGAAGATCTTTTGTCATTGTAGGACTTTGACTTGAAGCTTCTATCTTTGCTTCTACTCTTGTAGAACTTGTTGAAGTTCTTCACCATTAAGCTCAATTCTTCATTGAAGTCTTGTTTCTCACTTGATGATGTAGGGGCTTCACATGAGGCTTTATAGGCACCACTTGATTTGTTGTGAAGTTCCTCTTTATCCTTAAGTGGCATCTCATGAGCAACAATTCTTCCAATCACCTCCGTTGGCTTGAGATCTTTGTAATTTGGCATCATTTGGATCAATGTGCACACGGTATCATATTTTCCATCCAAGGCTCTTAGAATCTTCTTGATGATGAATCTATCGGTCATCTCTTCACTTCCTAAGCCAGCAATCTCATTTGTGATGAGAGCAAGCCTAGAGTACATTTCAGCGACACCTTCACCATCCTTCATTTTGAACTTGTCAAGTTGACTTTGAAGCACATCCAACTTGGATTCCTTGACGGAGTTGGTACCTTCGTGCATATCAATCAAAGTGTCCCAAATTTCCTTTGCATTCTCAAGACGGCTGATTTTGTTGAATTCTTCGGGGCACAATCCGTTGAAGAGAATATCACAAGCTTGAGCATTGTATTGCAACATCTTCAACTCATCCGCGGTAGCTTCACGGTTAGGTTCTTTCCCATCAAAGATTGCAAACCAACACACACAATAGCCCAAATGGCGGGGTTATGTGCAAGAATATGCATTTTCATTTTATGCTTCCAACTAGAAAAATTAGTACCATCAAAGTAAGGACCTCTACGGTGATAATTTCCCTCGCTAGACGCCATACTCTCCTAGGTTGTGAAACCAAGGCTATGACCACCAAAAGCTATGGAGATCAAAGCAAATGGAGACCAAAGCTCTGATACCACTTGTAGGATCGAAAGTATGTCTAGAGGGGGGTGATTAGACTACTTGACCAAATAAAAACTTAACCTTTTCCCAATTTTAGTTCTTGGCAGATTTTAGCTAATTTAGGACAAGTCAAGCAATCATCACATAATTCAAGCAAGCATGCAAAGAGTATATAGGCAGCGGAAAGTAAAGCATGCAACTTGCAAGAATGTAAAGGGAAGGGTTTGGAGAATTCAAACGCAATTGGAGACACGGATGTTTTTCCCGTGGTTCGGATAGGTGGTGCTATCCTACATCCACGTTGATGGAGACTTCAACCCACGAAGGGTAACGGTTGCGCGAGTCCACACAGGGCTCCACCCAAGGGTAACGGTTGCGCGAGTCCACAGAGGGCTCCACCCATGAAGGGTCCACGAAGAAGCAACCACCCACAAAGGGTCCACGAAGAAGCAACCTTGTCTATCCCACCATGGCCATCGCCCACACAGGACTTGCCTCACTAGCGGTAGATCTTCACGAAGTAGGCGATCTCCTTGCCCTTACAAACTCCTTGGTTCAACTCCACAATCTTGTCGGAGGCTCCCAAGTGACACCTAGCCAATCTAGGAGACACCACTCTCCAAGAAGTAACAAATGGTGTGTAGGTAATGAACTCCTTGCTCTTGTGCTTCAAATGATAGTCTCCACAACACTCAACTCTCTCTCATAGGATTTGGATTTGGTGGAAAGAAGATTTGAGTGGAAAGCAACTTGGGAAGGCTAGAGATCAAGATTCATATGGTAGGAATGGAATATCTTGGTCTCAACACATGAGTAGGTGGTTCTCTCTCAGAACATATGAGCTGGAATGGTGTATGTGTTCTGATGGCTCTCTTTTCGAATGAAGAGGGGGTGGAGGGGTATATATAGCCTCCACACAAAATCCAACCGTTACACAGCTTTCCAATCTCGGTGGGACCGAATCAATAAACTCGGTCGGACCGAAAATGTAAACCTAGTGACCGTTAGAGATTTTTGGTGGGACTGACATGCAACTCGGTAGGACCGATATGGTTAGGGTTTGGGCATAACGTAATCTCGGTGAGACCGATTACACAAACTCGGTGAGACCGAATTTGGTAATTAGCTAACCAGATAGTTGGTCAGGCAAACTCGGTGGGACCGATTTGTTCTTTTGGTGAGACTGAAAAGTTACAAAGGGGAAACACTGAATTTACATTGCAATCTCGGTGGGACCGATTCGCTATTTCGGTGAGAACGAAAGTTACGAAAGGGAAACAGAGAGTTTGCAACCCCATCTCGGTGAGACCGACATCCCTATTGGTAGGACTGAATTGCTAGGGTTTGGCAGTGGCTTATGACAAATGAAAACTCGGTGGCGCCGGATAGAAGAATCGGTAGGACCGAGTTTGGCTTAGGGTTTAGGTCATATGTGGATATGGGAAAGTAGTTGAGGGTTTTGGAGCATATCACTAAGCACATGAAGCAAGAGGCTCATTAAGCAACACCTCATCCCTCCTTGATAGTATTGGCTTTTCCTAAAGACTCAATGTAATCTTGGATCACTAAAATATAAAATGAAGAGTCTTGAGCTTTTGAGCTTGAGCCAATCCTTTGTCCTTAGCATTTTGAGGGTTCCACTTTCACATCCATGCCATGCCAATCATTGAGCTTTCCTGAAATAATTATCTTGGAATAGCATTAGCTCAATGAGCTATATGTTGTTATGAATTACCAAAACCACCTAGGGATAGTTGCACTTTCAAATGGCCATTATTGCCCCGTGGACAGAACCATTCCTGGCCTACTTAGCTAGACAGGAACTCTCGGATGACCAAAATGAGGCACGCTGCATAGTGCGGCGATCAAAGGCCTACAGGGTCCACGAGGGAGAATTGTATAAAAAAGCGCTACCGGAGTCCTTCAACGGTGCATCTCCGAAGAGGAAGGACGGAACCTTTTGGCAGAAATTCATGCCGGACTCGGCGGCCATCACGCCGCATCCCGGGCTCTTGTGAGCAAGGCCTTCCGTACATGATTCTATTGGCCAACGGCCCGGGCAGACGAGCAGGACTTAGTCCAGCGTTGCGCCGATTGCCAGCTCTTTGCAAATCAAAGCCATATGCCACCCAGCGCCCTCCGAACAATCCCCATTACATGGCCCTTTGCGGTCTGGGGGCTTGACATGGTTGGACCCCTTAAAGGTGGAACCCACAAGAAAAAATACTTATTGGTCATGGTGGATAAATTCACCAAATGGATAGAAGCCAAACCTGTTAAAACATCCGAATCCGGACCGGTGATAGATTTCATATCCGGGGTTGTACATCACTACAGCGTCCCCCACAGCATCATCACTGATAACGGCACGAACTTCACGGCCGACGAGGTAAAACTCTGGTGCAGCAAATGGGCATCAAGCTCGATTATGCTTCAGTCTACCACCCGCAAACCAACGGTCCAGTCGAACGAGCAAATGGTCTTATAATGAGCGGCATTAAACCCAGACTAGTGCGCTCCTTAACAGAGTCTGACACGCACTGGGTAGAGGAGCTCGACTCCGTACTCTGGGGGCTGCGGACCACGCCGAATCTTAGTACCGGATACACACCATTTTTTATGGTGTACGGTGCAGAGGCAGTCCTGCCCTGTGACATAATTCATGACTCACCTCGAGTGCGCATGTACGAAGAAAGAGAAGCCGAGCTCGATCGGCAGGACAGTCTGGACACCTTGGAGGAAGAGCGCGACATAGCCAAAGCCCGTTTCGCACTTTACCAGCAACAGGCTCGCAGATACCAAAGCAGAGAAGTACGAGCCAAAACTTATAACGTTGGCAAACTAGTTCTCCGGCTGCCGGATAAGAAAAAGAACAAGCTAGAGCCCAAATGGGAAGGTCCCTTCATCATCGACCAAGTTCTGACCGGCGAAGCGTACCGACTGCGGGATGCATCGACTAGTCAACTCAAGCCGAACCCATGGAACGCAGCCAGGCTTTGAAGATTCTACGCCTAGCACCGGACTTTATGTTAGCCCCCTCCCTTTGTCCATTTTCTGCATATGCGTCATCTGTCTTGTTTCCCTTTCTTTCTTTTATTCCTCTAGGGTCACCTTGTGGCTCACTTGTACATAACAGATGTGCTAGCCGCACTCTCTACACCTGGGGGCTTCTTTCACAGAAGCTTAAATTATTTACCCGGGCATCACACCCAACACATGCGTTATATTTCCGCATGTACCTTTTTTCACCATTATATGCATCGATATGACTTAAGTTTTGGCCAAGATGGGTTGCGTGGCTCTTGTATTTATGCCCTACGTTCCCGTTAATTCGGCTAGGGCATAAGGGGAGCACCTCTGCGATTGTTACCGCCGGGTCAGCCGGACGTGTACCTCAGACTGGGTGAAGCCGAAAGCTAGCGTTCTTAAGAGAATATTCGGTCGGTGAACAAAAGATGACTTTTATTTATTATCCATATCTGCCCCAGATGTATTTTCTGTGCTTCTCATCGCAAGCCGGACATGCACTTTAGGGCATTCCTACCCAGGGAAAGGAACCCTTAACGGAACTATTCTCTCTGGAAGATGTTTCTTACTACCCATGTAATATAAGATAACTAGTTGGGCACTTGTCTGATAAAGCACTAATGACCCCTATGCCTGGTCTCCACACATGCCCCGGTTCTTACATAACCGCGAGGGTATTCGGATACACTCCGGACTGTCAGGTCCCGAGGTTGAAGCGAAAAGGTCCGCCACGACAAACAATCTACAAACCAGCTAGAAGGCATCATACATGTCAATTTAAAATTACATAGTCAATTTGACTGGTTGAATTCCTCTTCAATGCCATCCAATAGGCTGTCTAGTCTACAGTCCTGTTTGGAATACTTTGCGTCCAATTCTACTTGGCCGTACACTAAACTCACAGGGATCTCCTTGCCATCAGGTCTCGACTTCGGCCATGTGGTTCGGGTCAGCCTTCGTGTATCGTGTCTTCACCATTGCCCAGGCTTCCCTGGCACCCTGACAGCAGGTCGATACCTTCCATAATCGGAAGCGCCGTCGTGCTCCCTTCAGCTTTTCCGCAAGCTCTCCAAGGCCTGCGGGTATAGAGACGGACGGCCACAAGGCCTGGGCGACGCCTTGCATCACCTGCCGAACTCGTTCGTGCAACTGTGCGAGCTCGGGAAGAAGATCACCCGTTGAACCAGGCATCTCCTCGGCAGGACGTCCTGTTATCATACCTACAGACATAACTCTGTCAGCCAGCTTCCTCGCTGAACTCTTTTTCAAAGTTCGCTCAAGCACTTACTAAATATGCCGCGTTGAAGCCGCCAATTCTCCTTAACAGAATCAGACAGTTGGGCACGAACATCTTTTAGTTCCACGCCCAGCTTGGTGTTGGCATCTTGGAGATCATTCTTCTCATGCCTCACCCTCGTTAGCATGCTCTCACCAGCCTTTAGCTGGCGTATGAGCTGTTGCTTATCCAGATTCACTCCAGCGTCATCTGCAATTTTATCGTCAGATTTGCATATCAAGCCGCACTCTAATATGATACTTATCATTTGACGGATATGTTACCAGCGGGTGTCTCTTTGGGCTCCCCTGCGGCGGACAGTGCGGCCTGAAGTTGGGCTTTGCACTCTTCCAGCTCCTGGGACAGTTGAGTATTCTTTTCTGTAAGAACCTACATAACAAATGATCCTTAAATTAGTTATCCTAACTGTTTCATGTCTCATGGGCTACTGATATATATAATCATCAAACTTTCTCACCCGTATGTCTTTTACATACTGCTCCGTGGCTCTGACTAGACCATTTTGAGAGGAACGGAGGTGCGCATCTCCCGAGTTGAAGGCATCCAAAGCCTCTTGGGAGAAACAAGCGTCACGAAGAACAGTCCGGCGATGCCTATGGTTCATGGCACTTTCCACCTCGGAAGGGGTGGTGGACAGTCTATCCATATCCTCTGTCGGAGGAGCACCCGGCGCACGCCTTGTACTTGTTCTCACCTTTGAGTCCGTCCTTGGAGCCTGGCTTATGGAGGCGCGATTGGTAGCCTCTCCGGGCATAGTCCGGCGAGCGCTCTTTTTCCTGAAAAGAAGGCATGGGCGTTAATATGCCTCTGTAACTAATGTCTTGCAATAAAGACGACGCGCCATACCGCTGCGCCGGTGCCTCAATCCGGACTGCGGATCTTTTCAGCCTGCCTGGCCTAGCGGCCCCTTGTTGGCTAGTTGCCACAGGCTCGGCCTTCTGCCCCGAGGACCTCCCCTGCAAGACACGGCTGTTATATGACAGTAGAAAAAAAGAGAGAGCTCAGGGACGGATCCCTTTTTAAGTGATGGGATTTCGGTCTCAGTCACCTGTGAGGCTGGAACTAGCCCAGGGTAATCGGCCGTAATGGCCACCAAGGTATTGTCATTACTCCCTTGGTAAAAAAAACCCGTCGATCAGCTCCACGGATATGTCCGGATCCTCCTGGGAGGCCGGGTCAAGGGACCGTCCAGGGTCCTCGGGCTGTGGAGGAGGGCTGTTTATCTCCTTTACGGCCTGGCGCAGCTCCTGCGATGAAATCGCCAGAATGAATACTTAAGCTACGGGAATACGAAACGGATGGGCGAGAAAAAGTCTCCGCTTACCCAGCTCAGAGGATTGTACATAGAGAATCCGCCCTGCGGGTTGACACGGAGGAATTCCTCCTCTTCTCCCTTGTACAAAGTGGACAAGGTCTTCGTTAAGTCCGCAGCCGATCCCGTCCCTTTGCGGCCGTGGCGGGTGGCTTCATCCTCCCCGTTGAAGTCCCACATGGGGTGGCCTCTATACTGGAGCGACTGCACCCCCCGCATAATGCATATAGCCATGACCTCGATCATGGTCAATCCGGATCGAGCTAAAGAGCCTATCCGGCTCATCAGATAAAGAATGTCCCGGTCGTCTTCCTCCAGGGGGCTCCGTGGACGCCAGCTCTAGCGCTTCTTCAAAGGGGCGTTGTCAAACTCAGGAAGGCCGATCCGAATAGGGTCCGGAAGGGGGACATCTTCTATACAAAACCATTCTGAAGCCTAGTCTTCGGACGTCTTCTTCGGGGTCCCGGATAGGTATCCAGTCCCGGCAATACGCCACACTTCGGCTCCGCCCACTTGATATATTGATCCCTTCTTAGAATGGGGCACAAGGCAGAAAAGCTTCTTCCACAAAGCGAAATGAGCCTCACAGCCCAAAAATAACTCGCAAAGGGCTACGAATCCCGCAATATGCAGCAGGGAGGCAGGCGTAAGGTTGTGCAGCTGGAGGCCATAGAACTCCAGAAGCCCCCGGAGAATCGGATGAATTGGGAATCCGAGCCCTCTTATCAGATAAGGGACAAGGCATACCCGCTCTCCCTTGGATGGATTGGGACGGCTCTCCGCTTGCTCTCCGCCATTATAGGTGGCAAGCCCGGCTCGAACCGGGACCAGGTACACTGGGGGAAGAAATCCCTTGGACTGAAGCATCACCAATTTGCTGTGCGGGATGGAACATCTCTCCCAATCTCCAGGCTTGGAACTAGGGGTGCAAGAGGAGGAGCTGCGTTGACCGGCCATGGTGGAATGGATCTCTGTCGGGCATGCTTCGATGAAGACTCGGCAAGGGAGGATGATGTGATTTGGATCTGAATCCTCGTCTTTATAAATAGGCGGCTCATCTACATAGCTAGGGGGGAAATGTGAAAACACCCTGGCTCCTCACATTCGCTCGACACGTGGAAAGTGGCCATTATTGGGCGTAGAAGCCAAGGAGTACAAACCGTCACAAGGAACTGGACATTATTTCGACAGGTACACCGAATTTGGAGAAGGAACCCGCCTTGCAATGCCGAAGACAACTGCGTGCCGGACTCATCATCATTGAAGCCTGGTTCGGGGGCTATTGAGGGAGTCCTGGATTAGGGGTTCTCCGGACAGCCAGACTATCTCCATTGGCCGGATTGTTAGACTATGAAGATACAAGATTGAAGACTTCGTCTCGTGTCTGGATGGGACTTTACTTGGCGTGGAAGGCAAGCTAGGCAATACGTATATGGATATCTCCTCCTTTGTAACCGACCTTGTGTAACCCTAACCCTCTCTGGTGTCTATATAAACCGAAGGGTTTTAGTCCGTAGGACAATAATCACAACATGCAATCATACCATAGGCTAGCTTCTAGGGTTTAGCCTCTCTGATCTCGTGGTAGATCTACTCATGTAACACCCATATCATCAATATCAATCAAGCAGGACATAGGGTTTTATCTCCATCAAGAGGGCCCGAACCTGGGTAAAACTTCGTGTCCCTTGTCTCATGTTACCATCTGGCCTAGACGCACAGTTCGGGACCCCCTACCCGAGATCCGCCGGTTTTGACACCGACAATTCTATTGGCCCACAGCCCTCCAAGATGCGGTTGAGCTAGTCATCAAATGTGAAGCCTGCCATTTCCATTCCAAGAACATCCACCTGCCTGCCCAAGATCTTCAGACAATACCTTTGTCATGGACAATTTTAGTCTGGGGGCTCGATATCCTCGGCCCTTTCCCCCGAGCAATTGGGGGCTTTGAATTCTTGTTCGTTGCTATCGACAAGTTTACAAAGTGGCCGGAAGTAGCTGCCGTGAGAAAGGTGACTACTCAGTCAGCTATCAAGTTCTTGAAAGAATTGGTGTGTCATTTTGGAGTCCCGGCAAGGATCATTACCAACAATGGAACCCAGTTCACGAGCCGCACTTTCATGCAATATGTTCATGCCCACGGAAGCAAGATCTCATTTGCCTCTGTCACACATCTCATAAGAAATGGGTGAGCTAAGAGGGCGAACGCTCAAGTCCCGCGAGGACTCAAGACAAGAACCTTTGATACACTGCAGAAGCATGGCAGGCGGTGGATCGATGAGCTGCTGGTAGTTCTCTGGTCCCTCGGAACAACACCAAATCGAGCTACCGGCCAGACTCCTTTCTCCCTAGTCTATGGGGCAGAAGCAGTTATCCCCATGGAACTCATTTACTGGTCGCCTCGAGTGCTTGCCTATGATGAAGTAGCACAAGATCAGCACTGGCATGACGACACTATGCTACTTGAGGAGAACTGTCTCCGAGATGCTATGTGTACTACACGCTATTAGCAAGCCCTGCATCGCTATCATAGTCGTAGGGTTCATGCCCGGTGTTTTGAGGAAGGCGACCTAGTCCTTAGGCGTGTTCATTCCGCCAAGGGTACAAACAAGTTGACGCTGAAGTGGGAAGGCCCTTACCGGGTAGTACAAGTCACCAGACCTGGCACAGTCCGTCTGTAGACCGGAGATGGCACTCAATTGCAAAACTCATGGAATATTGAGCATCTCCGCAAGTTCTACCCGTAAGGTGCAACTGTCGGGCCCTGCCCGGCAGCCACCCTTTTGTACAGGCCTTGCCTCAGTTGCATGTAACCCCTTGTACAAAGCCAGGCGATGACCCTGAGCAACAGAGAAATAAACGAAGCGCTGGGGGGGCCCAAAAAAGTTGCATGCATGCATGCATGATCATTCCAAAGAGCATTGCATAAGCATTTGCATATGCATATAGATAGGATCACACCTTGCATCATTCCCATCTGCATGAAGCTGCAGGTTCCTACCGTGAACTTGGCCTCTACAAGGAGTTGGGGAGATGGATCAGCACTGCGATCTCCGATAAGCCAAAACAGGTAAGTTCCACCTCTTGTCCATATGTGTTCTGTAAGCTAGAACTTGTGCATAAGAAAACCTCGCCACTCCTCGAAACTTAGGTGCTCCCATCCTTGGCTCGAATGTTGCTTCGGCCAGGATGGTCGTAGTGGCCTTTGGTGAGAAGAGGTTGGTGGGGGGCTGGTCCCTTTATTTTTTTGCCTGGTAGGCTCAGTTCTCCGGCAAACGAAATCAAAAGGGTACCAACAGGGTAGCCTACCGGGGAAGACTCGTTTATTTAAACTAAAGAGGCATCCCACCTCTGCATGGACATATACATGCACGAGTTCCCAACAAGGTTCATCTTTTTCATTAGTATGCTGATGATACAAGTACAAGCCTTACAGATCGCAAAACATGGACTCGAGAGATTACATTATTTGAACTAAAAATTGGTGAATGCTGGCAAGTTTAAGATTGAAACAATATAAGTGCCCTTAATGCCTTTGCCCTTGTCCATCTCCTTTAGGAAGGGGTCGAGGAGGCCGGAGGCGGACCCAACTGGGATTCGGCACCTCCCCAGGATCAGGATGGCATCGCTTCTCGACAGGGAGGAAGAAATCGGAGGGCAAGCACAAATGGTGACGCTGCCGGAGGACCAGGCGGGAGGCATGGAGTCACCGGCAAACACGACTCGTCGGAACGGTCGTCCCCATTCTTGACGCGTCATGGGTTACCGCCGGCGACCGCATCACTGCCGCCCAAAGACCTCAACACGATAGGCGGGCCGGACACCATGCTCTTTGGGTTATCCCACAAAGAGCATGGTCATCCCCAGCGACCCTTGTATAAAAAACCATTGCATGTTCTAGAGACGTGTATGGGAGCAAAAAGCCCTCCTGCGCGGCAAGAAGGTGGCGTCTAGGAAGAGTTAGGTCCGCCTTTGCTGGCGGAGAAACCTTCCCGGGGCCCCTCCCCGGAACCGCGAAGGAAAGAGGAATGTGGAGCGACCGACTACCATGCCTTGTACCTACTACAGGCCTCGCCATGGTGTCGTTCGCATCACCTCTCACTAGAATCAAGGCCACGGGCGACCTGTCGACGAGCACACGAAAGTTGCCGCCTCCGGTGTTATCACCATGCCACCCGAGTGCCCCCTCCTGGGTCCGTACGAGGCTCTAGACTGTTGCCCAGGCCTGGCCCCAGGCTCTTCTCTTCGACATAGCCAGCGGCGGAAAAAAGGGGAAGGGGACACAAGGATGAATAACGCCGCCCTCCCTTCGCCCCTCCTTTTATAGGCGGGCCGGGGAGGGGAGCCGCTCCCTCAACAAGCAACCGCCGTCCTCCATCGCCAATTCAAGAAGACTGGGCCCTCGCCTTGATGCTCTCCTGCGCCACGCGCCTCCGTTACCTACCCCGCGTGAAGCATGCGACATACATGGCCAAGGATAAGAGCGTGGTGGGAAGAGTAAATTGCCAGTTTCTACCCCATGCGTTAAAGTCACTCACGGGCCATTACAAGGGCGGCCCCACCACTATTGGCTTTACACGACACGCGGAGAAACTGGAAACTGGTCCAGACTCAGGATTAACGAAGAAGCAAAGAAGACGTCAAGAGACTAGCCTCTTCCATGCCCCTGTCTGTGCACTTATTAGGACTTACCTCGACACTGCTCGGCAGCACGTTCGGGGCAGGCCCGGGGGCTTCTGTCGGTGCAACAAACCCTGGGTCTATTGCCCGGACTGTGCATAGGCACGGAAACGAGATCACGACACCATGATACGTCTCCAACGTATCTATAATTTTTTATTGCTCCATGCTATATTATCTACTGTTTTGGACATTATTGGGCTTTATTATCCACTTTTATATTATTTCTGGGACTAACCTATTAACCGGAGGCCCAGCCCAGAATTGCTGTTTTTTGCCTGTTTTAGGGTTTCGAAGAAAAGGAATATCAAACGGAGTCCAAATGGAATGAAACCTTCGGGAACGTGATATTCTCAACGAATAAGACCAGAGAGACTTGGACCCTATGTTAAGAAATAAAACAGGAGGCCACGAGGTAGGGGGGCGCGCCCACCCCCACCAGGCGCGCCCTCCACCCTCGTGGGCCCCCTGTTGCTCCACTTACGTACTCCTTCCTCCTATATATATCCACGTACCCCCAAACGATCAGAACAAGAGCCAAAACCCTAATTCCACCGCTGTAACTTTTTGTATCCACGAGATCCCCTCTTAGGGCCTGTTCGGGAGCTTCGCCGGAGGGGGCATCGATCACGGAGGGCTTCTAATCAATACCATAGCCCCTCTGATGAAGTGTGAGTAGTTCACCTCAGACCTACGAGTCCATAGTTAGTAGCTAGATGGCTTCTTCTCTCTTTTTTGATCTCAATACAATGTGCCCCCCTCTCTTGTGGAGATCTATTCGATGTAATCTTCTTTTTGTGGTGTGTTTGTTGAGACCGATGAATTGTGGGTTTATGATCAAGTCTATCTATGAATAATATTTGAATCTTCTCTGAATTCTTTTATGTATGATTGGTTACCTTTGCAAGTCTCTTTGAATTATCAGTTTGGTTTGTCCTACTAGATTGATCTTTCTTGCAATGGGAGAAGTCCTTAGCTTTGGGTTCACTCTTGCGGTGTCCTTTCCCGGTGACAGTAAGGGAAGCAAGGCACGTATTGTATTGTTGCCATCAAGGATAACAAGATGGGGTTTTCTTCATATTGCATGAGTCTATCCCTCTACATCATGTCATCTTGCTTAAGGCGTTACTCTGTTTTTAACTTAATACTCTAGATGCATGCTGGATAGCGGTCGATGAGTGGAGTAATAGTAGTAGATGTAGGCAGGAGTCGGTCTACTTGTCTCGGACGTGATGCCTATATACATGATCATACCTAGATATTCTCATAACTATGCTCAATTCTGTCAATTGCTCAACAGTAATTTGTTCACCCACTGTAGAATACTTATGCTCTTGAGAGAAGCCACTAGTGAAACCTATGGCCCCCGGGTCTATCTTTATCATATTGATCTCCTACTACTTAGTTATTTCCTTTGCTATTTACTTTGCCTTTATTTTACTTTGCATCTTTTATCATAAAAATACCAAAAATATTATCTTATCATATCTATCAAATCTCACTCTCGTATCTGGCCTTATAGGGATTGACAACCCCTATTTGCGTTGGTTGGGAGGATCTATTTGTTTTGTGCCTCCTACTGGATTGATACCTTGGTTCTCAAAAACTGAGGGAAATACTTACGCTACTTTGCTGCATCATCCCTTCCTCTTCGGGGAAAACCAACGCAGTGCTCAAGAGGTAGCACACCAGACCATGCCAAAGTACAAGAGACCAAGATTTCCAAAGGACCAACATGCAGATCGAGATGACCATGATCAAGCCAGAGAAGAAAAATACCACCAGGAGAAAAGCCTCCCTTGCTGGGCAGGCAAGCTCGGCCAGGGCGGGGTTGCCTGTAACGCCCTCGATGCGGCTATATCTCCCACGTGTCAAAGCACGACTTAGAGGCATAACCGCATTGAAAGCAATGTCGCAAGTGAGGTAATCTTCGCAAACAACCCATGTAATACAATAAGGGAAAAGATACATAGTTGGCTTACAATCGCCACTTCACACAATTACATGAATAAAGCATTACATCAACCAGATACAATCAAGGTCCGACTACGGAACCAAAATAAAAGAAGGACCCCAAATGCGACAAAGGTCCCCGATCGACCCCAACTGGGCTCCACTACTGATCAACTAGAACGGAACAACACAAAGGACAAGATCTTCATCGAGCTCCTCCTGAGCTTGGTTGCATCATCTGCACGGACTCAACGGCACCTGCAAACTGGTTTTGGAAGTATTTGTGAGTCACGGGGACTCAGCAATCTCGCACCCTCGCGATCAAGACTATTTAAGCTTATGGGTAAGGTAAAGGTATGAGGTGGAGTTGCAGCAAGTGACTAGCATATATGGTGGCTAACATGCGCAAATGAGAGCGAGAAGAGAAGGCAAAGCACGGTCGAGAAAGTATGATCAAGAAGTGATCCTAAAACAACCTACGTCAAGCATAACTCCAACACCGTGTTCACTTCCCGGACTCCGCCGGAAAGAGACCATCACGGTTACACACGCGGTTGATGCATTTTAATTAAGGTCAACTTCAGGTTTTCTACAACCGGACATTAACAAATTCCCATCTGCCCATAACCGCGGGCACGGCTTTCGAAAGTTCAAATCCCTGCAGGGGTGTCCCAACTTAGCCCATCACAAGCTCTCACGGTCAACGAAGGAATAGACCTCCTCCCGAGACATTCCGATCAGACTCGGTATCCCGGTTCTACAAGACATCCTCGACAATGGTAAAACAAGTCCAGCAAGACCGCCCGATGCGCCGACATCCTGATGGGAGCTGCACATATCTCATTCTCAGGGCAACACCGGATAAGAAATCCGTACAACTAAAACCAGCCCTCGAGTTTCCCCGAGGTGGCGCTGCAAGGGGCTCTAGTTTGGACCAACACTTAGACAAGCACTGGCCCGGGGGGTTAAAATAAAGATGACCCTTGGGCTGGCCTAACCCAAGGGAAAAAGGCTAGGTGGCGAATGGTAAAACCAAGGTTGGGCCTTGCTGGAGGAGTTTTATTCAAAGCGAACTATCAAGGGGTTCCCATTATAACCCAACCGTGTAAGGAACGCAAAATCCGGGAACATAACACCGATATGATGGAAACTAGGGCGGCAAGAGTGGAACAAAACACCAGGCATAAGGCCGAGCCTTCCACCCTTTACCAAGTATATAGATGCATTAATTAAATAAGATATAATGTGATATCCCAACAAGTAAACATGTTCCAACAAGGAACAACATCTCCATGTTCCAATCATGGGACAAACTTCAATCTTCACCTGCAACTAACAACGCTATAAGAGGGGCTGAGCAAAGCGGTAACATAGCCAAACAACGGTTTGCTAGGACAAGGTGGGTTAGAGGCTTGGTTCAACAAAATAGGAGGCATGATAAGCAAGTGGTAGGTATCGCAGCATAGGCATAGCAAAAGAGCGAGCAACTAAGCAAGCAAAGATAGAAGTGATTTCGAGGGTATGGTCATTTTGCCTGAGATCCCGCAAGGAAGAAGAACGAGTCCATGAAGAAGACAAATGGACGTAGATGAACGGATCCTCACAAACGCGACATTACCGGAACCAACCCAAAGAAGCAAACACCGGAAAGAAGCACACAACATAGTAAACAACCAACACATGAACATGGTATGATATGCGGGATGCGGTATGCGATGCATATGCATATGCATGATTTGACAAGGAATGATTGACTGGCCCCTACTTGGAAATCCAAGTGTGCCACTGGAAAGGTGAGATGAAATCGCTTGAAAACGATATAAAGATCACCGGAATCGGAGTTACGGTTTGGAAATGGCAAGCAAATCAAATATGGCACCGATCTGCGATAAACAGCAAGTAGCCATCTAAATGCAACAAGTTAAACATGCTACAGCACCCAAACATGGCAACGCAATACATGGCAGGGATCCACTCATGAAGCTTAACAAAATATGAACACTGAGGTACGGCTAATTCATCCATTAACAGGTTCAAGGAAGCATGGCAAAAGTGCAATTGGTAAACAGATCTCAGACTTAGTGAAATTAACACTTGTCTGGAATTTCAAATCAGGTAGCACACTTTCGAGCATGAAAAATATATGCTACAGGGCCTGAGAATGGCAAAGTAAAGCATGGCATGGAGCTACTCAAAGAGCTTAACAAAAGTCCCTTAGTGACCTTGAGCCAAAAGGGACCAGAAAATACAATTGCAAGCATGTGAACATGGCAAAAACATAATCAGATCACAGACTTAGTGAAAACTGGAGCATGCAAATCAGATATCAAGTAGGCATGTATACGAGCTCGATGCACTCACTATAGAGCAAGGCATGACAATCTAATCATACACCCAACAAGAATACACATTATACAAGCTAGACATGGCAAGAACAACAACATAGCATGCACAGAACAACTACAACATCCTCGGCAAAATCGCTAACAAGTAGACAATCTGGCCAGATTCACGGAATAGCAAAAGTAGAGCTTGATTGACTCAAGCTAGGGTGCTCCATAATTGCAAACAAAGACATGGATGGATAGAGCACTACAAGATTAACAAAACATCCTTACTGATCATCCTCAAAAGAGGCACGGATCACTAGGAAACAACATGAACATATGGCATATTGAAATAAACAGATCAAGGACTTAGTGGAAATGCTAAGTCCCTGAAATCGGCATTAATGAATGCACCACTTTGCAAGCTTGTGCTAGTCACCACACACATCACAAAAATACATGGGTTGCACCTATGGAAAGATGACAAAGCATATAACAAAACTCATATAGAGCTCAGGGGCATATCATGCACACAATAATCATGGCAAAAATGACAAATATCTAATTGGAGCAGCAGATCTGACAATTAACTCAAATAGCACTCTTCCAATAGCATTTCGGGCATCAAGATAAGCCCAAATGAAAATGATGCAATAAGATGAAATGATGTACTCTCTGAGGCGAACATTTTGATACGCTATATGCCCAAAACGGACCTACGGATGCAAAGTTACGACATGATGAAGATGGGCATATGAAACATGGAAATTTCGGGGACTTAGGAAAAAAGTCAACCTCTCTCAGATCTTAGATCTAGGGTTCGTGCACGCGAACCGAGGCACGGACGGAGTTCGCCGGAACAGTGGCGGAACTCGCCGGAGAATGGCCGGAGACAGGGGAGGCAGTGGCCGGCTCGAGGAGCTCCGGTGACCGGGCGGCGCGGCCGGGGCGCGTCACGAGGTGCACGACGCGCGGCATGCTGCGGTGGCTTGGCGGCGGCCGGGATCTTGCGCGGTGGTGGCGAGGCGGCCAGCGGCGATGGCCGGTGGAGGAGGCGGCGGAGAGGCGCCCCGTGGCAGTGACGGTGTAGCGACCTGACCCGAATGGATCAAGTCTCTGTGCTTAAGTGTCATCCCTAGATCGGTATGCTGACACACACAGTACTCGAAGGATTTATAACAGAGGTAAATCACATGTATAAAGTAACGTAAATACTATTACCTCAATCCATATAGCGGAAGCAACAAGGTTGTGGATTCCCATCAACACCAACGGCAAAGTTGAGTGTAGAAATCGTAACCCTAACGTATCACTTACTTGTCGTAAGATAATCCTGCAACATGAGACGTTGCAGCCCGGAACGGGTCAGTACATTGAATGTACTGGCAAATTCACACCATAGAGAATGATGAATAAAGACTATCACTACATGCATATATGGCTGGTGGAAAAGCTCTATGGTTATAAGGTTTTTGCGTAAAGCCAATTTTTCCCTACTGCAAAGGAATAAATTTATTTAACTATCATGGTGGTTGTTGAACATTGAGAATGGTTGACAGCATTCTCAATCCCAATTAAGTAACATCATTAAACCCAACAATATTCATTTAAAGTAACGTGATGAGATCAACAGGATAATCCAAGAACTAGATACTCAAGATGTCCATAACCGGGGACACGGCTAATCATGATTAGTTTATACACTCTGCAGAGGTTTGCGCACTTTTCCCCACATGACTCGATCGCCTCCGTTTGTTTTCTCGCACTACATGGTGTTTGAGAAACGGATGACCGAGACATAGTCTTTGAGAAGCGCTAGCACCTTACATGTGGGGTAGACCGTACCACCTACAACCCCTACATCTGCTAGTCCACCCCGTAAGAGTTCGCACAACTTAGTCAACTACGCCAGAGCCCATAGTAGCATGTGGCTGCACACGGAAGTTTCTAGCATGAATTATCTTATGATCCCTTTGAGCCTGGGTGGCGGTCCCAAAAAAAACAGGCAAGTCCTGATAGACATCATGTGCCTCAATCCACCCAGATGTGTGTTTAAGTGGCCACCTTAGATAAACCATTAAAAATTATCAACTCACATCTGTCATGGATATCACTCACCCAATCCACGTCTACTAGCATAGCATGGCATAATAAGCAAACGTAGAAGTAACTCCCAAAGGTTTTATAATAATACAGGTAGTAGGTACTACCTCATCTACTTCCCATCCCACAATTTAATTAGATCCTAATCATGCAATGTGTGAGGATTGATCTAATGCAATAAAACTGGGTTGTAGAAAAGGTATGATCAAAGTGTTACTTGCCTGCAATGTTGATGAAGATGATTCGCACTCAAACTCTTGATAGCTCTACTCGTCACACTCCGGTCAATCTATCGTAAGCAAGCAATAGTAACCACACAATAAGTACTCATCTAATGCACAAGTAAAACTCGAATGAGAGAACGAACCAGAAAGTTCAACTTAAGAACTCCGGTTGCAAAGAAAGAACGAACCGAACAAACGACGGAAAACAAACGGCGGAAGAAAACAACTCGGTTCTAGCAAGTTGAAACTAGGTCAAATTTTACCATAGAAAAAACTTGTTCAAGTTGATTAGACGGAACGGCGGTTTCGAGACGAAACTCCAGGCGCTTGAATCACCTGATTCCGATAAACGGGCGAGAAGATAAACTAGAACGAAGATCGGATCTGAGATCGCGATCGCGGAATAAATCCAACGAAAAGAAAGAGACGAACGGTTAAACGAACGGGCGTCGTTAACCAGGAATAATCGGTGATCACGTTCGTTGAGACGAACGGTCCGAAAGAAGAACGAACACCGATCTAGGGTTTTCGGAAAAGAAACCGAAAAAGAAAACAGAAAACCGATCTAGGGTTTCGGAAAAGAAACCGAAACAAAGAATCGAAGAGAAAAACCGGAAAAGAAAACCGGAACGGTTTATTTTAAAAGAACCGACTTGGGGAGGCGGGGCGAAAGGTGGCGACGGTGGCGTGCTAGGGCAGCGGCGGCGGCGCTATAGGGGCGGGGGCGGCGGGTGAGGGGCGCGGGGTGGGGCGCGGCTTGGGGAGGAGAGGGGGTTTGGGTTTTTGGTGTGAGGAGAGGGGGGGGTCTATGGGGGTATTTATATAGGAGAGGGGAGAGATTACTTCGGGTAGGGGACAAGAAATAGAGTAGGAAAAGGAAAAACGAAACAAGGAAAAGGGGCTAGCCTAGAATCCTAATAGGATTCGGCCAGGGAAGAGGCGGCGGCTGGCCTGGCGCCTGGCGCATGGCGCTGCGCGCGGCTGGGGTGGAGCGGCGGCTGGCTGGGCCTTTGGCCCAGCGAGCCTGCGGAATTTTTTTTTTAACTGGTTCCGCGCGCAGAAAAACAAGAAAAAGAAAAACTAAACGGGCTCCAAAAACCCTAAAGTAAATTTTCCCCGACTCCTAAAAATGAGTCGAACAAAATGAACTTTTCTACGGACCTAAAATGCAATTTTTGAAAACGCGCATTTTTCCCTATCCAAAGAAAAACAAACAAACACCGGAAAACGAAATTTGATCTATTTATTAAATCTTCATTTTTCCTATATTTTGGGAAAGTCATATTATTCCCTCTCTCATATTTTGATATCGGAAAAATAATTGAAGATGAAATAAATCAAATGATCCTCTTTTCAAATTCGAGAAAACTCTCAAATATGAAAATAACGAAATCTCCAACTCTCTCCGAAGGTCCTTGAGTTGCGTGAAATTTCTAGGATCGACCAAAATGCAAGAAAATAAGATATGCATGATGATCTAATGTATAACATTCCAAATTGAAAATTTGGGATGTTACAAACCTACCACCCTTAAAAGGAATCTCGTCCTCGAGATTCGGAGAGGCTAGCAAGAAATAGGTTAGGGTTGGGGTCTCCTAAAAAATCCATCAATCGTCTCCGGGGTCTGGGGTGCTACCACCCTTAGAAGCATGGTTACAGCTCCATCGAAACTCATATACTTCATCCATATTGTTAACAGTGTCGGTCTTCTCAAATCCTCGGAAAATTCCTTCTCTGGCTCTTCCGGTAGTGGCATAACCTTTTACTCAATTCTTCTATCATTTCCTCTTAGTAAGGTTATTCCGAGATTGGGTCTTCTTAGCTGACGGGTCTAGCGCCAAAACTAAACAACTATCGATATCTCATGGTGGTCAACAATGTATGGTTTCTCCTGCAGGAAATGGGTCTTGGTTGATCCTCACCGTATAACCTACGGTTGGC
Organism: Triticum urartu; assembly: GCF_003073215.2. Classification (NCBI taxonomy): domain Eukaryota; kingdom Viridiplantae; phylum Streptophyta; class Magnoliopsida; order Poales; family Poaceae; genus Triticum; species Triticum urartu. Next base: position 233,681,626 of record NC_053028.1, read on the forward strand.
ACAACTGCCGTGTACAAGGGAAAAATACTTATACCATTCTAAGGTTTGAACAAGGTTTAATATCGCCGTCTCTCTACTATAGGTAAGTCACTCAGATTTACCATCCCATATAGCAAGGCGAATAATAAGAGTAAGTCGGTATGGTGATCAATCCATCCCGCACCCAAATCATTACCTTGTATATGGTTTAGCGAATCTCGCATTGTAACACTCGTTCATCCTCACAAGCATTGCAGAATTTCTCTCGTCGACGAACCAAGTTCGGAATAATCCATTGATTCTGCAAGCCAGCCAAACATCTATCGTTCCTTCACAACTCTTAGGTTTTGCGTAAACTCCTATAAAATCGTCTATCGACAAAATCGTAACTTCCTCCAGGGTTTTTCCTTCAGCAAGAATGTGCTTGCTTCTTGGCAGGTCCTGGGGCCTGTGGGTTATGGCCCATCTCATCACTTGTAGTCCTTGAACTTATCATCGGGTAACTGATCATTGTTCCATCTTCCAACTTCCTAGTATTCTTAAATCCATCCAATTGTACTGTCTTCCTTCCTTCTATTTGTACAAGACTAAGACGTGATTACTCAAACTCATCATGGAGTTTCCATTGATCGATATTTCCAACATCATACCTCCTTTATATCCAATAGTAATTCATCTCTTCATCCTCGTGGGATATCCCTCACATCGAGATAAAAACTTATACTTATGAAGTCCATATTCCATTTCGTGGAACATCATTACCCTTTCCAGGGTCAAGCGTCCTTACAGGGGAATATTGGCCATCTCTGCATGGCACTTCTTCAACAGGGAAACGTGAAACACATCTTGAACTCCTGACAGTCCTTCGGGTAACTCAAACTTGTAGGCCACTTCTCTCATACGCTCCAAAATTCGGTATGGTCCTACAAATCTCGGGGCTAACTGTCCCTTAACTCCAAATTGTTTAACTCCTCGCAGAGGGGTCACACGAAGACATGCTCTGTCTCCAATTTCATAGACTACCTCCTTGCGTTTTTAAGTCTGCATAACTCTTCTACCTGGACTGAGCTACTTTCAGTCTATCTCGAATCAACTTAACATTCTCTTCTGACTCCTTGATCACATTTGGTCCAAACAACTGACGGTCTCCAACTTCATCCCACATACTCTTGGGGCATCACACATATCGAGACAAAACTCATATTCATTTTGTCCGAAATCCACTTAGTGGAGTATCCTTTTTTTTCCAAGGGTCAATGGTTCTTACAGGGTACTACCACCCTAAAAATGCACAAACCTTCCATAGACCATATTCTCATATCCAAAATGGTCAAAATTCTTCTTCATAGGGTAACAACTCATAAAATCCATATCAGTACCAACGATGCTACTTCATTCATTCTCAAATGATCACAAGCTCTCGCTTTTCCATTACATGTCTCAACTCAGCACCTTAATATAAAAGAGAATGTTCTCACTTCTACTACTCCATTTCTTTTGTTACAAACTCAACTACCTAGCACAAGTTTCCTTCTCCTTGGGGCATTCTCTGGCAAAGTGCCCTGCTCCATTATAACTAAAACATATTACTTCTGACAAGTATCGAGGTTTCCTTTTTTTTGGCAACTGTTGAGGTAGTGCCCTGACTCCTTGCACCTGTAACAGGTGATATGACTCAGGTTCCTCCTGGGCTCCAATGGGTTTCTCTTCCTGGTCTTTTCCATTCCAATCAGAGCTTCTATTTCCTGTGGGTCATACGCTACTTCCTCCGTCGGGAATTCTACTAGATCCCCATTCATACAATTCTGGGAGATGTGTCCTTCTTCTCCACATGAATAGCAAGACTTGGTGCAGGGTTTAATTGGTTCTTCTTTGGGTGTGTCCTCCACCTCTTCCTTCATCACAGGTTCTTCTAAACTTTCCATAAGGGCTCCTTTCATTGCTTCTTTCTTCTGCTGGATGGTTCGTTGTACCATGGGGTAAATGTGACACTGAGCAGGATAGTGGGTAGTATCTTCACACAAGAAACAAGTAATCTGCCTAGTTGGGCATTCTTCAACTGGGTGACTTTCTTCACAATTCGGGCATTCATCCTTGTGTTCTTTATGGGTGTGTCCTATTTCTCCACAAATCTTGCATGCACAAGGTTTCTTCATATCCCTTCCATAAGGCTTCAACTTCCGGGACACAAACCGAGACTTCGGCAAAGTCAACTTAAATTCTTTCCAAGTGGTTACTCCTTGCCATCCATTCATGGTTTGGTACATCCTCCACCAAGTAGCAGCACCTCTTTCAAAGCACATAAGAGCATGCTAGGTCATATCATTTCCAACTATAGGGTTATTCTACATGTGATCTTCCATGTTCTAAATCCATCGGTCTGTCTCCAACTGACTCATCAGTCCAGAAAATACAAGCTCATCTCCATTCATCCTCTATTGGGTCCATGGGTTTGGGGTGAGATAAGAGAGAGGAGAGGGATGCACACAATGCAAACAACAGTTTTGAAAAGACAGATTTTTGTTGTGGCTATCGAAAAACATCAAACAAATGACAGCTCACAATCGTCGCATCTAACGTAGGTATATAACAGGGGTTTGGTCTTCTAAGGTCAACGTCGCCAAACTCTTCAAGTCTTGTTCATGCCTCCAATGGCTTCTTCCGATCGTGTTTGTCCTTCTCAATTTCTTCTGCCAGATCCTCTCTGTTGACAAAAATTTTCTCGTGACGTCCTTTAATATTTCTGGAGTGGCATTCCAAACTTCTGGGTTTCAACATTGGCATGAACCATGGTACTACTGTCCTTCCGTTCCTGACGAATCTTCGGTATCTCGAGGTTTTTCTACTCTAGCTTGGCTACTTTCAACTTTTGGGTCCTGAGTTCTTCACGAAATGTTTCCTTTCAAATACGGCTTCTTGTGGCTCCATCTTAACTTCTTGATGTAATACTCCAGATCCTGGTGATACACTAGCTAAGGTTAAAACTTCATCTTACTAATAGGTGCTCCATCAGCCGTCTACCATTTAATCCTTCCATGCATATGCATGCTTAACTCAGCACGGTGACAATAGCATAAGCGGGCGATAACCTTATGGATAGCCATGGTTGTTCTCTTGTCATTTCCATGAGCTATCTCTCCATAGTTGATATCTCCTGCCTTAGGGTTTTCCTTGACAAATCCTTGAGTTCTATGCTCCATGTTCCGGTCTTTCTCCAACACACCTTGATCTCGGGTATTGACAACTTCCATAGTCTGCCAAGTTCCATAAGGGTAGCCTTCCTAGGTCATACAAATCTGGGAATTCTTCAGAGCCTTCAAATTCTACTTGTCTCCGGTCTTTAATCGTTGTAGTTTCCATTATTCAGATGCACGGAAAATACTCTTCATTCCGAAGTGGTCTTAGTTGTCCGATATCTTGTACTTCTTGGAGTGGTCTCATCAGTGGAATCTTCGAGTGGTCAAAAGGGGAAAGGGGTATGGTCTCACTAAAGAGAATTTTTGAGTAAGCTCAGAAGAGAAGAGAGGTAAAAGATCTTTTTGAAAGGGAAAGTTGTAGAGAAAAATCTTTGCTATGGGCTTGCCAGTTTTCTAGGGTCACGTCCTACAGTCAACATGTGCTCTGATACCATCTTGTAGCGACCTGACCCGAATGGATCAAGTCTCTGTGCTTAAGTGTCATCCCTAGATCGGTATGCTGACACACACAGTACTCGAAGGATTTATAATAGAGGTAAATCACATGTATAAAGTAACGTAAATACTATTACCTCAATCCATATAGCGGAAGCAACAAGGTTGTGGATTCCCATCAACACCAATGGCAAAGTTGAGTGTAGAAATCGTAACCCTAACGTATCACTTACTCGTCGTAAGATAATCCTGCAACATGAGACGTTGCATCCCGGAACGGGTCAGTACATTGAATGTACTGGCAAATTCACACCATAGAGAATGATGAATAAAGACTATCACTACATGCATATATGGCTGGTGGAAAAGCTCTATGGTTATAAGGTTTTTGCGTAAAGCCAATTTTTCCCTACTGCAAAGGAATAAATTTATTTAACTATCATGGTGGTTGTTGAACATTGAGAATGGTTGACAGCATTCTCAATCCCAATTAAGTAACATCATTAAACCCAACAATATTCATTTAAAGTAACGTGATGAGATCAACAGGATAATCCAAGAACTAGATACTCAAGATGTCCATAACCGGGGACACGGCTAATCATGATTAGTTTATACACTCTGCAGAGGTTTGCGCACTTTTCCCCACATGACTCGATCGCCTCCGTTTGTTTTCTCGCACTACATGGTGTTTGAGAAACGGATGACCGAGACATAGTCTTTCAGAAGTGCTAGCACCTTACATGTGGGGTAGACCGTACCACCTACAACCCCTACATCTGCTAGTCCACCCCGTAAGAGTTCGCACAACTTAGTCAACTATGCCAGAGCCCATAGTAGCATGTGGCTGCACACGGAAGTTTCTAGCATGAATTATCTTATGATCCCTTTGAGCCTGGGTGGCGGTCCAAAAAAAAACAGGCAAGTCCTGATAGACATCATGTGCCTCAATCCACCCAGATGTGTGTTTAAGTGGCCACCTTAGATAAACCATTAAAAATTATCAACTCACATCTGTCATGGATATCACTCACCCAATCCACGACTACTAGATAGCATGGCATAATAAGCAAACGTAGAAGTAACTCCCAAAGGTTTTATAATAATACAGGTAGTAGGTACTACCTCATCTACTTCCCATCCCACAATTTAATTAGATCCTAATCATGCAATGTGTGAGGATTGATCTAATGCAATAAAACTGGGTTGTAGAAAAGGTATGATCAAAGTGTTACTTGCCTGCAATGTTGATGAAGATGATTCGCACTCAAACTCTTGATAGCTCTACTCGTCACACTCCGGTCAATCTATCGTAAGCAAGCAATAGTAACCATACAATAAGTACTCATCTAATGCACAAGTAAAACTCGAACGAGAGAACGAACCAGAAAGTTCAACTTAAGAACTCCGGTTGCAAAGAAAGAACGAACCGAACAAACGACGGAAAACAAACGGCGGAAGAAAACAACTCGGTTCTAGCAAGTTGAAACTAGGTCAAATTTTACCATAGAAAAAACTTGTTCAAGTTGATTAGACGGAACGGCGGTTTCGAGACGAAACTCCAGGCACTTGAATCACCTGATTCCGATAAATGGGCGAGAAGATAAACTAGAACGAAGATTGGATCTGAGATCGCGATCGCGGAATAAATCCGACGAAAAGAAAGAGACGAATGGTTAAATGAACGGGCGTTGTTAACCGGGAATAATCAGTGATCACGTTCGTTGAGACGAACGGTCCGAAAGAAGAACGAAAACCGATCTAGGGTTTTCGGAAAAGAAACCGAAAAAGAAAACGGAAAACCGATCTAGGGTTTCGGAAAAGAAACCGAAACGAAGAATCGGAGAGAAAAACCGGAAAAGAAAACCGGAACGGTTTCTTTTAAAAGAACCGAACCGCGGGGAAGAAAAAGAGAGGCGCGGGGCTACCTCCGGCGAGGCGGGGCGAACGGTGGCGACGGCGGCGTGCTAGGGCGGCGGCGGCGGCGCTATAGGGGCGGCGGCGGCGGGTGAGGGGCGCGGGGTGGGGCGCGGCTTGGGGAGGAGAGGGGGTTTGGGTTTTTGGTGTGAGGAGAGGGGGGGTCTATGGGGGTATTTATATAGGAGAGGGGAGAGATTACTTGGGGTAGGGGACAAGAAATAGAGTAGGAAAAGGAAAAACGAAACAAGGAAAAGGGGCTAGCCTAGAATCCTAATAGGATTCGGCCAGGGAAGAGGCGGCGGCTGGCCTGGCTCCTGGCGCCTGGCGCTGCGCGCGGCTGGGGTGGAGCGGCGGCTGGCTGGGCCTTTGGCCCGGCTGGCCTGCGGAATTTTTTTTTTAACTGGTTCCGCGCGCAGAAAAACAAGAAAAAGAAAAACTAAACGGGCTCCAAAAACCCTAAAGTAAATTTTCCCCGACTCCTAAAAATGAGTCGAACAAAATGAACTTTTCTACGGACCTAAAATGCAATTTTCGAAAACGCGCATTTTTCCCTATCCAAAGAAAAACAAACAAACACCGGAAAACGAAATTTGATCTATTTATTAAATCTTCATTTTTCCTATATTTTGGGAGCCATATTATTCCCTCTCTCATATTTTGATATCGGAAAAATAATTGAAGATGAAAGAAATAAATCAAATGATCCTCTTTTCAAATTCGAGAAAACTCTCAAATATGAAAATAACGAAATCTCTAACTCTCTCCAAAGGTCCTTGAGTTGCGTGAAATTTCTAGGATCGACCAAAATGCAAGAAAATAAGATATGCATGATGATCTAATGTATAACATTCCAAATTGAAAATTTGGGATGTTACAGACGGGCGGTCGCGGGCGGGGCGGCGCCCGCGGTTGGCGGCGGCGGGATCTGGCCCGTTCGGCCCCGCGGGCTTCGGCGGCGGGGAGGAGAGAGGAGGTTCGGCGGGATGACGTGTCGCGCCCGGATTGGTCCGCTGCGGCGACTGGACATGTCCGGCACGCGGTGGACGTGTCCGGCTGCGCGAGGAAGGGGAAGACTAGGGTTTCATCCGAAATTTCGGGGAGATGCACATATATATAGGTAGAGGGAGCTAGGAGAGTCCAAATGAGGTGCGGTTTTCGGCCACGCGATCATGATCGAATGACCGAGATGATGGAGGAGGTTTAGGTGGGTTTTGGGCCAAGATGGAAGGGTGTTGGGCTGCAACACACACGAGGCCTTCTCGGTCCCTCGGTTAACCGTTGGAGCATCAAACGAAGTCCAAATGGTACATAACTTGACAGGCGGTCTACCTGTAGTAAACCAAGGCCGCTTGGCAAGTCTCGGTCCAATCCGGAAATGTTTAACCCCCACACATGAAAAGAAGGAAGAAATGACCACCGGAGGAGATAGGAGCTCCGGAATGCAAAACGGACAACGGGGAAAATGCTCGGATGCATGAGACGAACACGTATGCAAATAAAATGCACATGATGACATGATATGCAATGCATGACACGCAAGCAAATGACAAGGCAACCACCGCGAATAACTGGACGACACCTGGCACATCGGTCTCGGGGCGTTACATTGCCCCCGGAAGAGAACATCCAAGACGCCCCGGCAGAGCCTGCCGGGGCTCGCGAAGGCAAAACCACCTCACCCAACTACTCCACCATGACCCACGTCGTAAATCGATGCGGTGTCAAGCCACAAAGTGACTAAGTGGCAGCCATTTGCCACATGGCAGCCTCTTTCTATAGAGAATACCTACAAACAACACCTGTCCTGTGATGTGTCGAGCGAGCAGGTCTGAAGCTGGCAAGATAGCCCGGCAAGGCTTGCTGGGCAAGCGACGATGTGACATTGAGCGGCGCATTTAATGCGCCCTGCAAGCCTGCATGGTTAGGTATGATAACACTGTTTGCTATCTTATTAGTGCATAATGACTGCTTTGCCATTGTGGTGACCCCTTAACCTATAAAAGGAGGCCCATGGCAACCGTAACAAGGGCTAGAAGGTTGGATACCCACACATCCACACACACATAGCCACTGCCGCCCTGAGGCAACCCTGTCGGGCAAGTGTACTATGCTCCACCACCATTCTTCCACCATCAATCCACCAAAGCAGGAGTAGGGTTTTACGCCTCGTGGTGGCCCGAACCTAGGTAAAATTGCTTGTGTGATCTCTGCCATGCTGCCCCATGATAACCCACAAGTACTTTCGAGGGTAGAGTATTCAACCCAAATTATAGATTTGACACAAGGGGAGCCAAAGAATATTTGAAGCTATTAGCAGCTGAGTTGTCAATTCAACCACACCTGGAGATTAATTATCTGCAGCAAAGTGATTAGTAGCAAAGTAGTTTGATAGTTTTGATAGTAGTAGTAGCAGCAATAGTAACAGTAACCGTGATAGCAGTAATTTTGTAGCAAGTGTAACAGTGATGATAGCAGTAGTAACTTAGGAGAAACAATATGTAAAAGTTCGTAGGCACTGGATCGGTGACTTGTTGGATGATATTCATCATGTGACAGTTATAACCTAGGGCGATAAGGCACTAGCTCCAGTTCATCGATATAATGTAGGCATGTATTCCGTAAATAGTCATACGTGCTTTATTAAAAGAACTTGCATGACATCTTTTCTCCTACCCTCCCGTGGCAGCGGTGTCCATATTGGAAACTAAGGGATACTAAGGCCTCCTTTTAATAGAGAACCGGAACAAAGCATTAACACATAGTGAAGACATGAACTCCTCAAACTATGGTCATCACTGGGAGTGGGCGCAATTGTTGTCACTCCGGGGTTGCCGGATCATAACACGTAGTAGGTGACTATAACTTGCAAGATCGGATCTAGAACATGGATATAATGGTGATAACATAAATGGTTCAGATCTGAAATCGTGGCATTCGGGCCCGAAGTGACAAGCATTAAGCATAGCGAAGTCATAGCAACATCAATCTAAGAAAATAGTGGATACTAGGGATCAGGCCCTAACAAAACTAACTCAATTACATGGTGAATCTCATCCAACTCCTCACCGACTAGCAAGCCTATGAAGGAATTACTCACTCCTGGTGGGGAGCATCATGCAATTGGCGATGGAGAAGGGTTGGTGATGAAAAAAACGAAGATCCCCCTCTCCGGAGCCCCAAACGGACTCCAGACCTGCCCTCCTGAGGAAGAACAGGGCTTGGCGGCGGCTCCGTCCCGTGGATCGTGGTAATTCTTTCTCCTTAATTTTTTTTGCCGAAAATAGGAATTTATAGTGTCATGGTTGAGGTCTGCGGGGCCACCAGGTGGGTACAACCCACCTAGGCGCGCTAGGAGAGGGGGCGTGCCCTGGTGGGTTCTGCCCATCTAGGGGCCCCTCTCCGAAAGGTCTTGGATCCAGAAATTCTTATATATTATATAAAAATTCCTCGCAAAGTTTTGTTCCATTCCAAGAACTTTTATTTCTGCACAAAAACAACACCATGGTAGTTCTGCTGAAAACATCATCAGTCCGGGGTTAGTTTCATTCAAATCATGCAAATTAGAGTACAAAACAAGAGGAAAAGCGTGAGAAAAAGTAGATACGTTGGAGATGTATCAGCTCCCCCAAGCTTAAACCTTTGCTTGTCCTCAAGCAATTCAGTTGATAAACTGAAAGTGAGAAAGAGAAGCTTTTACGAACTCTTTTGCTCTTGTTTGCATAAATAAGCTTAAATAGCACCCAGGTTTTCAGCCAACATTATAACTAACCATGTCAACAATAACTCTTAAAGGTTATAATGACTCATATCAATGACATAATCAGCTAGCGAGCGACAATAAGATATCTCAAACGACAACACGTTGTCAAAACAACCATGATATAATATGACAATAATGGTATCTCGCTACCCCTTTCTGAGACCGCAAAACATAAATGCAGATCACCTCCAAAGTTCAAGCAGTGACTAAACATTGTAATTCATGGTAGAAAAGATCCAGTCATGATGCACCCAACATTAGCTACACACAATGCATAAATCATGACCGCTGTGCTCTACTCAGTTTCTGGCGCTTGTTTTAGAGGGTGATGACACAACATAAAAGTAAATAGATAGTCCCTTCGCAGAGGGAAGCAGTGATTTTCAGAGGTGCCAGAGCTCAATTTTTAAAATGGATATAAATGAAATTTTGAGACATGCACCCTTCTCATTTACTTCACGACCATCAGTTATCAACATCTTCCATGCTAAGCACGCTAGTGGCGGTTCCCAAGTGATAAAAGTAAAGGTTTACTCTCCCTCCACCAACAATCACACTCCATGGCTTGTTCGAAACAACGGGTGCCGTCCATGCCAACATCACTCTCGGGGGAGTTTTGTCTAATTATTTGCATTTTTTGAGTTCAGGATTGGGAATCCCTATTACCGCCCATTTTCTCTTGCGATGGCGAGTGAATAAACACTCAATCTGAGAATAACCCGCTTAGCATGGAAGATATCGACCACCTCCCGTCGTTCCATGAACGATCTAGGCACACAAAACGGATAAATTTTTAGAAGTTTTTAGAGGTGGCACATGCAAATTTACTTAGGACGGCATGGTAATACCATATATAGGTAGGTATGGTGGACTCGTCTGGAATAACTTTGGGTTCAAGGTTTTTGACGTACAAGCAGAATCCCCACTTAGTACGGGCGAAGGCTGGCAATTTAGATTGAGAAGCGGCCAGCTAGAGAGCAACAACGATCATAACCATGCATTATGCGTAAGTAACATTGGACACTAGCATGAGTAGGATATGAACACCATGAACATAAACATTATAGAGGCTATGTTGGTTTTGATTCAACTACATGCATGAACATGTACCAAGTCAAGCCACTTGAACATTCAGAGGAGGATACCATATCATCGTACTACATCACAATCATCTTAATGTTATGTTGATATCCAAGATAAATCATTATTAACTCCCAGCTACTTATGCATGGCATGAGAAACTATATTCTCTAATTGTCATTGCAAACATGTTTAATCATAATGGGTTGAAGCCTAGATGCTAGGTTAAACATATTTACACAGACAGAACAAGTCGACTTCATACTAGTTTCTCCTTGCCACGGCCAGTTCATCGAATGTCGTCATTATTTCCTTTCACTTGCACGACCGAATGATATGAAAAATAATAATAGTGCAAGAGTGCCATGGACTAAGCTGGAATCTGCAAACATTTTATTCAACAGGAGATGACAAGGTAAAATGGGCTCTTTATTAGTTCAACAATTATTCATATGAGAGCCACTCAACATTCCATCATGGTCTTCTCCTCGGTACAACTCGAATAAAAAAAAGAAAAGAATTTTAGAGAAACGCACTGAAATATTGTTGGAGTTTTTGGTTTTCTTTAGCAAGCAAATAAAAGGGAAAAGAAAAAATGAGAAAAACTATTTACACGGGAAAGCTCCCAACAAGCAAAATAGGAACAAGGAAATCTTTTGGGGTTTTATTTTTAGTACTACTACTAAGCATGCATAGAAGGTAAATTAAGTACAACTATTTTTTTTGGTTTTTCTAAAGTTTTTCAAACACACAAGAAGAAAGCAAGAAAATAAATCTAAGCATGGATGATACAATGAAAAAGTGTGAACACCGACAAATGGAATAAGTGGACATGACTGTAATGTCAGTGAGAGACATGTACTCCCCCAATCTTAGGCTTTTGGCCTAACTTGGTAGTCGATCAGTAGCCTGGAGGGTAGTAGTCGGTGTGGTAGCTCACGGAGGCTCTCGGTGCGGATGCCTCAGCACGCCGTGCCGCCACCACTACTGCGTTATGAGCTCGGGCCTCGCTCTCAAGAACAACATATATTCCCTTGTTTTTATAATCAAAAAGAGCAGGCGCAGGCAAAGATGTGTCCACAATAGATTTTTGGTTAAACATTACATTGTAAGTGAAATTATCAACCTTTCCCTTAAGGATCTTGTGTTATTTCAAAGTGTCAAAATCTAAATACCGCGTAGGTAGGATAGGATCAAAGGGTAAAGGCGAAACACCCAGCTCTTGTGCTAAACACATGGCATAAATTCCACCATAGAACCAACTACTATTAGCATTGTACTGAAGTCTACGTGCAACAATCGCTCCAATGTTCTAATTCCTTTCACCAGTGATAGCAGTGTGAAGGAGGCTCAAGTCTGGCACACAAAGTATGCTATAGTCTTGCTTGCCTACTATGCATTTCCCATTAAATAATGCAAAATACTGAATTGCGGGAAAGTGAATGATCTTTATTCTTCCTTGTCTCTCTCCTCTATTTTCACCGTAGGAAAGGCTAGTCAAGAAAGACTCGAACTCAACCGTTGGTCGATCATCAAGCGAACCCCAAAATGGAAGTTTGTAATGGTAAGCAAAATTCTCCAGTGGAATAGTAAATGGTTTATCATAAAGCATAAACGACACTCTAGACTCACGTGGAAAATATTTAAATCCTTTAACAAATGATTCAGTGAGAAGTTGGTGATGTTCACACTTATCTGATAGGTAGGGACCGAGGCCGACATTGTGAACATATTGCACAAATTCCTCCTTAATGCCCACATGCACCATATATTTATCGCTAGGCCATAAACATGTCTTGGTGGTGGCATCTCACGTGGAACTTTCACTTGGTTCAACATAAGACCAACCAGCAGAATTGTCACTAGAAGATGCCCCCGAGGATCTTCTCCTCAAAGAACTCCTTCCAAATAGGTTCATCATGTCCGCATACAATTTTTTGAAAATAAAAAAATTGGGGTGACAAAAATTTGTCAACAAAACTTTATAAGATTGATAGCAACTACTCATAGGGATACATAGAGGCCATAGCAAGCATTCGAACTACTTAGAACACTAAGAATTCAACATGCAAGCACATCTACAACAGCACCAAGAGTAGCTAATTATTCAAAGTATAAGCCACCAAAACAAAAACTAATTGGACAAATGTGGAGTCACATACCATGCAATAATCCCCCGAAACAGTTTCAGAAATGGAGCTTCGAGCAAAGAGATCAAAATCCGCGGGTTTGAGCTCAAGAACACGGGGGAGAGAGCAATGGGGATTTTTCTTCTGGAGGTAAGAGATGATGTGGGATGAAGAGGTAAGTGAGGGGGCCCATGTGGGGACCACAACCCACCAGGGCACGCCTGGGGTGCTGGCGCGCCCAGGTGGGTTGTGCCCACCTGGTGCACCTCCCTCTGATGTTTATTGCACCAAAAATTCTCAAATATTTAGAAAAAAATCGTGTAAAATTTTCAGGGCATTCTGAGAACTTTTATTTTTGGGTCATTTTTTTATTGCACAAGAAATTCAAAAAAAAGATAGAACATGGCATTTTATTTTATTTAACTAATAAAAACAGAAAAAAAAAGGTAAGGACAGAAGATAGTGCTTACTAAATTCATCAACTTCATACCGTTCAAAAATGATCCATTAATAAGGTTGATGAGGTCTTATTAACAACCACTTTCGATTAGCATGAAACCGAAGACCTTTCATAAATCACTAAGTTACCTCGATGGGGATATGCATTTCCCCAACAATAAGTATTTCATATTTCTTTTTGAGAGTAGGTAGAGGTATTTGAAAACTTCCAATAGTGATTGTCGGAGATTTTTCAATAACATTAATACCATTCACTTGAAATTGTTTCTTCGGAAAGTGCACCGTATGCTCATTGCCATTAATATGAAAAGTGACCTTGCTTTTATTGCAATCAATAACAGCCCCTGCAGTATTGAAGAAGGGTCTACCAAGGATAATCGACATGTTGTCGGCCTCGGGCATCTCAAGTATAACAAAGTCAGTCAAAATAGTAACATTAGCAACAAGAACGGGCACATCCTCACAGATACCGATAGGTATGGCAGTTGATTTATCAGCCATTTGCAAAGATATTTCAGTAGGTGTGAGTTTATTCAAGTCAAGTCTTTTATATAAAGAGAAAGGCATAACGCTAACACCAACTCCTAAATCACACAAAGCAGTTTTCACATAATTCCTTTTAATGGAGCAAGGTATAGTTGGTATTCCCGGATCTCCAAGTTTTTTAGGTACTCCATCTTCAAACCATCTTCAAAAGTGTAATTAGCAGGCATAGTGGAGATTTCAGCTTCCGGTATTTTTCTCTTATTTGTGATGATGTCTTTCATATACTTTGCATAAGGAGGCATTTTCAAGATATCAGTCAAGCGAGTATGCAAAAAGACTAGCCTCAGCATTTCAGCAAAGCGTTCAAATTCTTCATCATCATTCTTTTTAGTTGACTTGGTGGGAAAGGCATAGGTTTTTGAACCCACAGTCCTCTTTCTTTACCGTGTTTTCTAGCAACAAAGTCTCTTTTGTCATATCTTTTATTTTTAGGTTGTGGGTTATGAAGATCAATAGGTGGTTCTATCTCAACATCATTGTCTGGTTCTTTATCATTGGTTGGTTGAGAGTCTTCATGAACCTCATCATTATCCTTCTCATTATTATTAGGTGAGTGTTCATTACCAGATTGAGTTTCAGCATCAGAGATAGAAACTTCATTATCATTGTCAGGAGGTTTTTCTATTTCAGGTTCACTAGGAGCATGCAAAGTCCTATCATTTTTCTTTTTCTTTTTCTTCCTAGAAGTACTAGGTGCACTAGTGTTAGCTCTTTGTGAATCTTGTTCAATTCTTTTAGGGTGTCCCTTGGGATAAAGTGGTTCCTGAGTCATTTTACATCCTCTAGTTACAACTCTAACAGCAAAGTCATGCATATTATGATTCCTTTCATCAAGCAATTCTCTTTGATATTTAGCAACTTGTTCTAATTGAGTTTGAACCATAGAAGCATGTTTTCCAACACCTCTAACATCATTTGATATTTTAAATAACAAGTTACTCAAGCAAGCAATCATATCAGAATTATATTTCAATTGTTTCATAACATTTGCATTGAAGTGATCTTGTTTTGTAATGTAGTTTTCAAACTCATAAAGGCATTGACTAGGATGCATATTGTGAGGATTATCATTATTATTGAACTTCATAAGAGAATTTACCTCTACCACCTTAGGCAGTGGTGGTGTATTAAGCCCATGTATTTCTTCAATAGGAGGTAAACTTTTAACATCCTCACCTTTAATACCTTTTTCCTTCATAGATTTCTTTGCCTCTTGCATACCTTCGGGACTGAGATATAATATACCCCTCTTCTTCGGAGTGGGTTTAGGTGGTGGTTATGGAATAGTCCAATCATCATAATTTTTCAATATGTTATTCAATAATTCTTCAGCTTGTCCAACAGTTCGTTCCGTGAAAACACAACCAGCACAACTATCTAGGAAGTCCCTAGAAACATCGGTTAGTCCATTATAGAAGATGTCAAGTATTTCATTTTTCTTAAGAGGATGATCAGGCAAAGAATTAAGTAACTGGCAAAGCCTCCCCCAAGTTTGTGGGAGACTCTGTTATTTAGTTTGCACAAAGTTAAATATTTCCTATAAGGCAGCTTGTTTCTTATGAGCAGGAAAATATTTTTCAGAGAAGTAATAAATCATATCCTGGAGACTACGCACACAACCAGGAGCAAGAGTATTGTACCAAGCTTTAGCACCACCCTTTAATGAGAAAGGAAATAATTTGAGAATAAAGTAATAGCAAGTTTTCTCATCATGAGTAAAAAGGGTGGCTATGTCATTCAACTTAGTAAGATGTGCCACAACAGTTTCAGTTTCATAACCATGGAAAGGATCGGATTCAACTAGAGTAATTAGCTCTGGTTCGACAGAGAATTCATAATCCTTATTATCAATAAAGATAGGTGAGGTAGCAAACTTAGGATCACATTTCATTCTAGCATTCAGAGATTTTTCTTTATACTTGTGTAGTAATTTCTCTAGATCACCTCTATCATTGCAAGCAAGAATATCTCTAGTTGTTTCTTCACTCAGAACATAACCTTCTAGTACCTTAGGCAATTCATATCTAGGAGGGCTAATTCCAGTAGGTGTTTCAGGAGTTTCAGTTTCAAGCTCATCATCACATTCAACAACATCATGTTGTATAACTCTAGCAATTTGTTTATCAAGAAATTCACCAAGTGGCACATCATCATTATCAAGCAAGGTACTAGCATCATCATAAGCATCATTCATAGTAGAAGTAGCATCATCAATAACTTGCGACATATCAGAATTAATAGCATGCGGTGGTGTTGCAAGTTTATTCATAACAGAAGGTGAATCTAAAGCATAACTGGATGGCAGTTCCTTACCTACCCTCGTCCTTGAGGGAAATATCTTAGTCTTCGGATCATTCAGATTCTTCATAGTGATAATATGATAATAATCCCAAGTGACTCAACAAATATAGCTATGCTCCCCGGCAACGGCACCAGAAAAAGGTCTTGATAACCCACAAGTATAGGGGATCGCAACAGTTTTCAAGGGTAGAGTATTCAACCCAAATTTATAGATTCGACACAAGGGGAGCCAAAGAATATTTGCAGGTATTAGCAGCTGAGTTGTCAATTCAACCACATCTGGAGATTAATTATCTGCAGCAAAGTGATCAGTAGCAAAGTAGTTTGATAGTTTTAATAGTAGTAGTAGCAGCAATATAAACAGTAACAGTGATAGCAGTAATTTTGTAGCAAGTGTAACAGTGATGATAGCAGTAGTAACTTAGCAGAAAAAATATGGAAAAGTTCATAGGCATTGGATCGGTGACTTGTTGGGTGATATTCATCATGTGATAGTTATAACCAAGGGCGATATGGCACTAGCTCCAGTTCATCGATATAATGTACGCATGTATTTCGTAAATAGTCATATCTGCTTTATTAAAAGAACTTGCATGAAATCTTTTGTCCTGCCCTCCCGTGGAAGCGGGGTCCCTATTGGAAACTAAGGGATATTAAGGCCTCCTTTTAATAGAGAACTGGAAGAAAGCATTAACACATAGTGAATACATGAACTCCTCAAACCACGGTCATCACCGGGAGTGGGCCCGATTGTTGTCACTCCGGGGTTGCCAGATCATAACACGTAGTAGGTGACTATAACTTGCAAGATCGGATCTAGAACATGGATATAATGGTGATAATATAAACGGTTCAGATCTGAAATCATGACACTCGGGCCCAAAGTGACAAGCATTAAGCATAGCAAAGTCATAGCAACATCAATCTAAGAACATAGTGGATACTAGGGATTAGGCCCTAACAAAACTAACTCGATTACATGATGAATCTCATCCAACTCCTCACTAACCAGCGAGCCTACGAAGGAATTACTCACTCCCGGTGGGGAGCATCATGGAGCTGGCGATGGAGAAGGGTTCGTGATGACGAAGAATGAAGATCCCCCTCTCCAGAGCCCCAAACGGACTCCAGGTCTGCCCTCTCGAGGAAGAACAGGGCTTGGCGGTGGCTCCGTCTCGTGGATCACAATAATTCTTTCTCCTTTATTTTTTTCTCCAAAAATAGGAATTTATAGTGTCAGGGTTGAGGTCTGCGGGGCCACCAGGTGGGTACAGCCCACCTGAGCGCGCTAGGAGAGGGGGCGCACCCTGGTGGGTTGTGCCCACCCAGGGGCCCCTCTCCGGTAGGTCTTGGCTCCAGAAATTCTTGTATATTATATAAAAAATTCCTCGCAAAGTTTTGTTCCATTCTGGGAACTTTTATTTCTGCACAAAACAACAATGGTAGTTTTGCTGAAAACAGCGTAAGTCCGGGGTTAGTTTCATTCAAATCATGTAAATTAGAGTCCAAAACAAGAGGAAAAACTACGCTAGAGACGTATCACCCCACGCTCCTTTGCTCTTTGTGCAACGTGACATCCCCCCTGCCGAACCAGCAAGGTGCCCTAGGTCCCATAGGTGGCCGTGGTTTCCCATGACAAGGTGGGATCTTTTAGAAAGAATTAAATGCAACTTTGAAAATTGGGAACTCGACGAAGGTAAAGAGTCAGGTATTAAGCTTGAGTTTGATTGTGTTAAATCCTTTATGAATACCGATGCTTTTCACAAGTTTAGCACTAAAAATGGACTTGACTCCGAGATAGTAGGCACTTTTTGTGAAATCATTTGCTACTCATGTTGATCTCCCTAAGGAGAAGTGGTTTAAATATCATCCCCCTATTAAAGAAGAAATTAAAGAACCTGTCATATTTAAAGAAGAAACTATTACTTACATTGTTGCTCTAGTTGTGCCTACTGTTTATATTGAAAAACCACCTTTCCCTGTTAGGATAAAGGAACATGCTAAGGTTTCAACTGTGGTTCGCAAAAGTAATATTAGAGCACCCAAACCTGTTGAACAAACCAAAGTAGAACCTAGTGTTGCTATGGTTAAAGATCTCTTGGTAGAAAATATTGATGGGCATGTTATTTAATTCTGTGATGAAGCTGCTAGAATTGCCAAACCCGATGAAAAAGATAGACATAGACCTGTTGTTGGCATGCATGTTGTCTCAGTCAAAATAGGATATCATTGTTATCATGGTTTATGTGATTTAGGTGCTAGTGCGAGTGCCATTCCTTTTACCTTATACCAAGAAATTATGAATGACATAACACCCGCTGAAATAGAAGATATAGATGTTACTATTAAACTTGCTAACAGAGACACCATCACACCACTTGGGATTGTTAGAGATGTTGAAGTCTTGTGTGAGAAAATAAAATATCCTGCTGATTTTCTGGTTCTTGGTTCCCCATAAGATGACTTTTGTCCCATTATCTTTGGTAGACCTTTCTTGAACACTGTCAATGCTACTATAGATTGTCATAAACAAACTGTCAGTGTTAGCTTTAGTGATGAGTCTCATGAATTTAATTTCTCCAAGTTTAATAAACAACCTCATAAGAAAGAATTACCTAGTAAGGTTGAAATAATTGGTCTTGCTTCTATTGCCGTGCCTCCTACTGATCCACTGGAACAATATTTGCTAGACCATCACTAGTACGGTAGGTGCTATACAAACTGTTTTAAATCCCTTTCCGCGACGGCATTTGGAACCGTCGCCTAGTGAGTGATGGCGATAGGGGGGTCCTTCCCACACGGCCCAGAAACCGTCGGGGATATGCCCTCCTGGCACACACGCTCGGCAAAATGAGGCCATGTGCGACCAACGAGCGCTCAAATACGGAAATATGTACAGTAGAGCTAAAAAATACAATTATATAGGCGAAATTGTTTCCGGTCGCAAGTACATCCCACACAGTCAGTCCCTGCTAAACATTTCCATTCGTATGTACATCCCACACAGTCAGTCCCCACTAAACGTTTCCATTCGTATGTACATCCCACACAGTCGCTCCAAGGAAAACGTTTCCGTTCACATGTACATCACACACAATTTTTCCCATTAAATCATTTGTGATAGTGTTGCCATTGCACACAATATTAACAATTTTATCGTTTGCGTTCTTGAATGCATCACACACTGTGCGTAGAAGAAACTGTGTGGCAAAGGATGTCCATCACACATAGTTTTTATGTGGTAAACATGTGTGCAAGGTGGCCTAACACAAACAGTTTTCAAGAGGATGTCGTGTGTGCAATGGAGATTGATCGCACACGTAGTGGATCCTAGAAACGTTTCTGATCTCCACGTCTATCGCAGATGTTTCTCTTTCGCAAACCGTGTACAGTGTAATCTCTAATTAATCCCTAATTTAAAAATCACATGTTTTGAATATGAGAGTAGGCAATCACTTATTTCATATCCAACCATGTTTATTACAAATATAGGTTCAACCACGAATGCATAATTCGATGCACAGGTACATATACTAAAGAACTACAGAAGCACCAAGTAAAGAATGATGAACCACAGTTGTACTAAAGCCTGTAAAGACAGAGGTGAAAGATATTATGGTTGCTGGAGAAGGTGAAGCGGAATGCCCATATTGTGCCCTCCTCCATGCGTAATGCGCGCACAACTCTAGGACAACCCCTTGTGATGGCTACCCGTCCATCCTTCACTGTCTTCATTACGACTTCTCAATGCTCATTGTAGTGTGGATGAAATAATTTAACCTTCATTGCGTGTACTTTGCGAGGTAATCTTGAGTGAACTGCTTCGGGAACCACTGGGAACGAAAAAGATTCAGACATTGTTGTCTAACAACTCATTATGGGCATTAAAAAGAGAAGGCTGCAGAGTTTGTAGTTACCATCCTACAACTCACTGTTGTGTTGGATAGAGCATAAACAAATAATTTTCTTGCCACCATTCGTATCTTTTTGCTAATAATCCTTATCAGTTTCCTCACTTGATGCTTGTTCATGAATATCTCATTGCCCCATACGCAAAAAGGGTCGATGCATGGATCCTTGCCAAGGGCATATGTACCTACAAAAAACAAGTCAATATTAGAAGTTAACAAGTGTCCAGGCCTGGATCTATATGCACTACATTACGGAACGACAGGGGGAGTACAAGCCGAGGGATGAAGCTAACCTCGGCGGAAAATGGTGTCCACTCCCTTTGTTGTCCTGCATAAGTAGTGGAAAGGCATGATAAGTATAGCAACCTTAACATCAAACAAATATAGCAAAGGTAAACAACATCATCTTCAAATGATAGCTTGAATGTGTTGGTTTCAGCATGCTGTTAAAGCAGATATAAAATGGAAGGCAATGTTACCGACAGCAGGCTTAACAGCCATCAAATATTGCAATTCAAACTGGTATTGTTGAAAATGAATAGAATGTAGGTCATGCTTAAACATCACACTGGATAAATGTGTAAAACTGAAATAAAGGGCATGTGTTAACTACACCAGGAATAACTGGAACTAAATATAGCCGTTCAAAATGGTATTGATGTAGTCGAGCGGCACAGTTCTGACTTGCACATAATGAACAACACATTGTGAATGACTGAAATAAACAAGGCATAAATGACCAATATAACAACCAAATATAGCCATTGAAAACTGGACAGAGTCTCACTTCAACCAACCTAACAAGCAAGTACAGATAAACAGGGCATATGCTTGAAAACTAGACAAATGCTCACTGGAACCAACATAACAAGCAGATAAAGATAAACGAGGCATCTGCTTGATAACTGGACAAATGCTAAAAAAGCAACCTAACAACCAAATACAGATAAACAAGGCATCTGCTTGATAACTGGACAAATGCTAAAAAAAGCAACCTAACAACCAAATACAGATAAACAAGGCATCTGCTTGATAACTGGACAAATGCTCACTACAACCAAACTAAGAACCAAATACATATAAACAAGGCATCTGCTCGATAACTAAAAAAATGCTCACTCCAACCAACCTAACAACCAAAGACAGATAAACAAGGCATCTACTCACTATAAACAACCAAATATAGCCATTCATGAAACTGAAGTGGACAACCTATTGAACAATGCATTTTTGCATAACTAAAATAATTAAACACAAGACAGTTAAAGCACCGCACGACAAATGCTACTACAACAAAGGGTACGGGT
Source organism: Triticum urartu (assembly GCF_003073215.2). Taxonomy (NCBI): domain Eukaryota; kingdom Viridiplantae; phylum Streptophyta; class Magnoliopsida; order Poales; family Poaceae; genus Triticum; species Triticum urartu. The sequence goes on from NC_053028.1 coordinate 233,702,650, forward strand.
TGGCAAGCTAGAAAAAGGTAAGATTTGTTGATAGAATGTTGCCTCACATTTCATGGACGGGATCCTTCCAATTGGAAGAGCACTGACCCATGGTGCGCTCTCTGATGTCACAGATGGGCTGTGTCACCTTGGAAGAACCTTCGTGGGTGCCCTTCTCGTGGTCGTGGTTGTCGGTGTCAAAACCGGCAGATCTCGGGTAGGGGGTCCCGAACTGTGCATCTAAAGATTGATGGTAACAGGAGACAAGGAACACGATGTTTTACCCAGGTTCGGGCCCTCTCGATGGAGGTAATACCCTATGTCCTGCTTGATTGACTTTGATGAGTATAAGGGTTACAAGAGTTATCTACCACGACATCGTAATGGCTAAACCCTAATTGTCTAGCCTGTATGATTATGATTGCCTCTACGGACTAAACCCTCTGTTTATATAGACACCGAAGGGGGCTAGGGTTGTACAAAGTCGGTTTACAGAGAAAGGAATATTCATATCCACATGCTAAGCTTGCCTTACATGCCAAGGAGAGTCCCATCCGGACACGGGATTAAGTCTTCTCTCTTGTATATTCACGGCCCATTAGTACGGCCCATGCCATATGGCCCGGACGCCCGAGGACCCCTTAATCTAGGACTCCCTTAGTAGCCCCCGAACCTGGCTTCAATGGCGGTGTGTCCGGCATGCAGGTTGTCTTCGGCATTGCAAGGCGGGTTTCTCCTTTGAATACTTCAAAGCATCTCACCCGAAGAGTTATATTCGGTTGTTCATTTAATGTCATACCCTTTGGCTCCCGCGCCTCTGTCTCTTATGTTTCCACGTGTCAAACGAATACAAAAGGTTAGAGTATTTTTTGCACATAACACCCTGGCCATAAAAACGTCTATATAAAGGGATTGGATCTCAGATGCCATTCCACACCAGGTGGAAAATCCTTGGAGCTCGCTAGGAGAAACCACTCAAACATGGCTAGCACTTCCAGCTCTTCCTCCTGCCCTCATGGCTCCGAAAAAGGCGATTGGGAGAGATGCTCAGTATCACATGCCCAGCTGACCAAGCTCCAGGCGCAAGGCTACCTTCCCCCTGCGGATCTAATCCAGTGCGGGCGGGATTAACTTCCTTTACGGGCAAAGCCTTGGCAGAAAATTTCTCGAATCCTTCAAAAGGGGAGCGAGTGTGCTTCGTTTCCTTTCTCTTGAGAGGCGTTGGATTTCCAATCCATCCTTTCCTCCGAGGTCTCCTGGAGTACTATGGCCTCCAACTGCACAATCTTATGCCGGGCTCCATTCTGCACATCGCGGGCTTCGTCGCTCTTTGCGAGTTGTTCCTAGGCTGTGTGGCACCCCGGCTTAGAGAAACCGGGACGCCCCGTATTCCAGCCCAGAGATCGAGGAGAAGTCTTCTGGAATACGGCACTGCTTAGCATAGAACAAACCAGCTTTCTATTATTACACGAATATGATTACAATGTCTCCTATATTACAATGAATAACATCGGCACGGCGACACTACGCCATCCTCAGTTTCTCTATTCAAGCAGTAGAACAACTCGAAGGAGCGGAATAACTCTAGCAGTGGAACAACGGCGACGGTGGTGAACTCCACTCCGCAGGGACTCTGGCTGGAACGCTTATCCTAGCTCGCGAACACAGGAACAAGACCAAACAAACAAGCAATCCAGGCATGACCTGCAAGCTGGCATGACACGCCAGGTCAGTACATTGAATGTACTTGCAAGCTCACAATTAACTAGAAGCATTCAAGACAAACAACAACATGGTAATTACAGGTTAAGCATGAATTATCAAGAGATCATCAGGATAACATGGCATAAGCAACATGAACTTGATATGGCTAGAACAATATGAGCATGGCATGAACATATGAATCTGACGATACTAACATGCAACATGATGACACTATATGCACTATTTATTCTGCTCGGGTTACCTCGTAACCATCACATGCATCACTTACCAACCTCGGGCATCACACGATCATCTCAGGATCAAATCAAGCTTGGTATAAACAATACCGTAGTAATCATTAAATGACCACAAGGAGCTTGATCTTTACCCATGATTCTCGCACAACATCACGAATATCCAACAACTCGGTATCCTCGATACCGCGGTGTTCATTCCGGCGATCACAACCATGACCAACACTTGGTCTCAAACGGTGATTATTCTGGCGATCACAACCAACTTATCTCATCATCGAACCGGGGTTGTCATTAATCAAGTTATTATTAATATTGTTGACTCACTGTGGGACCGACACGAACTGGGCCCTTATCCATGGGCGCGGCTATCGATAGATTTAACACACACACTCTGTAGAGGTTAGCACACTGTACCCACACCACGGAACCCTGGCCTCACACTCCCATTCGGGTGGACCAAAGTGTTCCGACAAAACCGATCTACTGCCATGACGCTCTCCCGGCCACTCCGACCAACTCCCCTTTGGGCTAAGTCCTGGGTGGCCCCGTGCCTACCAAAGGCACCAACATCCACCGTCGTGGCAAAACGGTCCCAAACGGGGACATGAGCTCAAAACCAAACATGGGCACACAAGGCTTATGCCGTCCTACCTGGCCAAGGTAGCGCCCGCGCATAACCTTCCCTCGCAGGAGGCACCGGTGAGAGGCATGACAATAGACCCAGTTAGGGCCTTCCCATAAGGCAAACGTGGTTGCACTGGTCAGATCGATATGGTGGCACCATGATTCAGCCAACAGTTGTTCAAGTTCAATTTAATCCGGTTAAACTTGAATGCAATATGTTGAGCCATGATCAAATAACATGATGCAACTACAATGCATGAACATGATATCAACATAATCACGGAATGCAACATAACTATCCACCACATCAACTAAGAATAATCTCCAACTGAACATGGCATATTGACGAGCATAAATATTACAAGTGCAACACTACTCATGGTATAACTTGACCACTAGCATCAACCATAAATACCATGCAAGAACTCATCAATAACATTACCGAGTAACACTTAACCAACTAACAACAAAGGAACACTGCATATTAACAGTACTCGGTAACCGACGTTAGTCATGCACTGAAGAACATGACCAACCCAACATGTACGACTATCGAGCATGGCAATATGAAAGTAATACTAGCAACTAGAAGGGCATGATAACCAGGTGCATAATAACATAGCAAGCAAGTAAGCACTAACCCAGAAGCATTACCGAAACAACGCTAACCATATTTTAAACAAGCAATCATTTAATAAATATTCAAGTTGAAAACCATGGCTACTGCATGACTATCATGCAAGTGGGTATTGTGACTTGCCTGGGGATAAAGAAGGCACCGGGGAGAAGTGCGGTGAAGCCGCGGAAAGATTTGCCGGAAACAACTCTCTCTCGGAGGGGCTGTTTACGTGCAAGGGCAAAAAGGTCATTTTCATAGTGTCAAACCATAGTGAAAGTGAAACCAATAGAACGGGCTCGACGAGGCGAAGAAGTGGGCTTTGGATTCACCTCAATTGGAGTTGCGGGCAAAAAGTTATGATTGCTTTTCTGCCAGGGACCCATCTGTAAAGAAATGTTTTTCAGACTGGGCCAAAACAGAAAAATTGAAAGCACATTTTAGGAACTATGCTTTCGGGACAGTGAAGGCGTATTTTCGGCCGAAGCCGCAGCTGTTTACGCTTTCACTGAAACGAAAGCGTATTCTTGAGATTACGCTTCCAGTTAACCACGTGGACAGTGGAGGGGCCGGGCGTGGGTCGCTGACGTGCGGGTCCCGCCGGTGGGGCCCGTCACTTATCCAGGTCAGCGTGGCGGGACCGGGCCTTGAGCAGCTGACAGGGGGGCCCGCCTTATCCATCTCCCTCTCCTCGCGCCTGTCTTCTTCCTCCTCGCTGCCTCCCCGATCAGAGACAGAGGAGCGAGGGCAGGGAAGAGGCCGGCGACGGGGCGGGCAGCTCCAGCCGTCCCAAGCTCAGGCGAGAGCACCGGCCGGTTCGGAGCGGAGTGTCGCGCCCATCCAGACGAGAAGAGGGCGCCGGGAAGGACCCGGGGCGACGCGGCTCACGGCGACAGGGAGGCGGCAGAGGGCGGCGGCCGTTCTCGGGGCACGGCCCTAAAGAGGCTCCGACGAGTCGTGGAGAGGCGGGGGAGGTTCGCGGGGGACTAGGTGGGTCTCTGGTGGTGGTAGGAGGAAAGGAGGGGCTCGACTCCGGGAGAATTTAACCGGAGCACCGCGGCGGTCATGGTGGCCAACAGAGGCGAGGAGAGCTTCTGGAGCTCCAGCGAGTCGATGAGGAGGAAGCTGGGAGTGAGGCGAGGCTGATGAGGTGCTTGAGAGGCCGCGGGGATGGCTATATATAGTCGGGCGAGGGAGGAGCCGCGCTGGCGTCGCCGCGGACACGCGGCCGGCGCAGCGGACGCGTGCGCTCACGCATGGACTCGGGGGGGAGGCGACGAGGGAAGCACAGAGAATAGCTCACGTGGAGGATGAGGCCAAAGTAGGAGCAAAGGAAGAAGCTGAGCGCCATTAAAACTCGGTCGGCCACAGTGCGCCCGTGGGCATGCGGCGGTTTGCGTCGGTGAGCAAGCGGGCGGAGGGGGAGAGGGGTCCAGGGCAACGGCGACGACGCGGTGAAGCTGTTGGACAGGCTCACGAGCGCGAAGGCGACGACAGGGAGAGGGGCCCGAGCACAAACGATGTTCTGGCCACGCACACTGCAAGCCAAAGCAGTGGTCACCGCGCGCATTGGTGTACACAGTGCCACAAGAGATGCCAAACGATGTCTGTGGTGGAGTCCTTCCGGGGTAGGTTGCAACCGTAGTGGTAGTTTGGTTAAAGGAGCTCCGGTTGAAAGGTAATTAACCTCTGAAGTTTACTGCAGTAAACTTGATCGTGTAATGGTGCTCAACAGGGAGGTGATTGGTGACAATGGAGTTGTCTGGTAGGTTTAGGGTAAGAAGGACTTACATCCTGGTAACTATGGAGCGGTTTGGTTCAAGATTTAACAGAGTTGCTTTGCAACTGCCAAATATGGTCCAGAATCAATATTTGAATGATGCACTCACATGGAGTTATGGAATGGTATGCAACTTGGCAAATCCTCATGATATGGACATATAAAGATGCTGTAAAAATATCATACCAAATGGACCATCCAAAATGGTACTTGATGTACAAACATCATTCCTGTCCAGAAACTTGCCAAAATTCTACAGGAATAATGGCTAGATGAAACATGCCCAAAATGGGTGGAGGTAGGTTATATGGATAATAGAAGGCCTAGAAAAATTGGCAGCCATAATGGAGCAAGATAAAATAAACTTGCTTCACAAACTGAAATTTTGGACAGAATCAAAGAATTGATGGTGAGCTCAGATGGAGACATTACATGAGCTCAACTTTGGTGGAGGGCTATGATATGATGATATGAGGGACCATGCAAAATGGAAACTCATTTTGATATGCCTAGCTTGTACTTCCTTCACAACTAGTTCCCTTAGACAGGAACTTTGGAAAATCATAATTAAACAATTACTAGGCAAATGAGGTTGTACTTTGGCATGTGGCAATTATATGGACAAGAAAATGTGTCCAAGGAGTTTGAGGTCAATTGGGCAAAGATAAATGGCACTTGCTTCACATCCTGCCATTTAGGGTAGAATGGGAAATGAATTATTTGAGCATGATGATAAACATGAAAAATGAATTTTTTTGCCATATTTGAGAAAGATATGACCCAAACTATTTATGAGAATTATTTGGGATTTTTAGGAGTGATAGAAATAACGGTTGCTTTACAACCTAGGGCAATTTGAGTTATTCCTTTAATAGAAAAGAAATATTCCCAATAAAAAGAATATTGGGATTTGGGCTAGGATGAAAATGACAGGGTCTAGGGAAGGAGTTGGGTGCGACAAGCCACTCTGGAAGCAAAGAAGAGGGCATCTTCTTCAGTTTCCAGGCCACAAAGCTACGGAAAAAAAGAAATCTCAGGCAAAAACCTCAGAAAAACAAAAGAAAAAGAAAGGGTCAAAAATCAGGCTGTCACAGGCTGTGAGGCCCATTTTGAGTTATGGAGAAAACTGTTCTTCCTCGTCCCCCACTCCCAAAAGGGATCCATATTCGAGGTGGGCGGCGCTGAGATATGGCGCATAGCCGGAACCGGATACCTGTCCGGCACGCCGAAGAAGGCGTCCAAGGAGTGGCCCTCGGAGTGGTTTTATATTTAAGACGTCGCTCTCCTCGACCCAGTCTGAATGGGCCTTCCCGAATTTTCCAATGCTCCATTAAAGAAACGCCATAGCTGGCGCCCTCAGAGCCTCGAGGAGGAATATAGCGCGAAAGTCAAGATGTTAATGGACAAGATAAAAATACTCTCCCAATCCAGGCTATCCATGATCGAGGTCATGGAAATTTCCATAACGCGAGGCGTCCAACCACTCCAATCCAGACGACTCCCCATGTGGAACTACAATGGGGAGGATGATACATCTCGCTACGGGCATAAGGGTCTGGATGACTTTGCCGCCCTAGCCGCCATGCTGGCGGATCTTTATAAAGGGTATAAAGAAGAATTCACTCGCCTTAAGCACCGAGACGGATTCTCCATGTACAACCCCCCCCTAGCTGGGTAAGCTTTCGATCCAAAATCTTATTCAATCCTTGTCTTAAGACACAACTAGTTGGACTCAAACCGACCATCTTTAACAGGAATGGTGGAAGGCTACCGCGGGGATCTATAGCCCCGCTCCACAACTGGAGAATCATATTCGGGACCTGGATCCCGGATTTGAGGAGGATCCAGATATATTTGTAGAGCTTAAGGAGGGGGTCTTCTATCAGGTGAGCTACGACGGCACAGAGGTGGCCATTGTAGCTGATTACCCCGGTCTCCTGCCATCTTCCCATGTAAGTGCCCAGGGAGCATCTCCTCCAAAAGAGCTTCCTCGTTATGCCTCACCCACCGCACTGTCTCGTGCTCTGAAGGGGAGGCGCTCGGCGCGCCATGCTGCACCGGAGGCGTCTCATAGGAGAGCGGCGCCCGTGCTGGGCGGGTCTTCGAAGAGGAAGGCAGATGACAATACGGCCGTGCCTTCATCGAAGAGGTATGGACTCGAATGCGCCCCCTGCAGTCACATCGAACTATGACATTGTCCGCTGCATTTTATCAGGAAGACCATTTGCCAGACTATGTCCGGGGATCCTGTCGGTCGCGCCTCCACCAATCAGGTTCCAGACCCTGCCTCTAGGGTGGGGGCTGATACGGGAGTGACGCCAGATTGCCCGCCTTCAGAGGATTCGGATGATGTGTCTGTCACGAACTCTGAGGTAGAGAGCGCCATGAATCACCAACGACGGAGGGCCGCTCTTCATGACCCCATCTTTACTGAAGAGGCATTCAATGCCTTCAGCTCGGCTGATGCATACATCCGAGCTGCTCGGGATGGGCTTGCCAGAGCTACTGACCAGTATTTGAAAGATATGCGGGTAAGTATGCATTGTATAAATCTGGGAACCATATACCAGTTGCCCCTGAGACTTGAAGCAGTTGAAATGACTGATTTAAGGATCATTTTATAAACAGGCACTCACTGAGAAGAACAACATGCTATCTCAGGAACTGGAACAGTGCTGGACCCAGCTAACTGTTGTTACCGTCAAACTAGGGAAGTCCAAGGAGGCACCGAAGGGTAAGGTTCCCTTCTCTCCAGAAAATGTAATCATGTGCCAGTTGTGTTTATATGAAGAAATATTGCTGCATTATACGATTGCAGCCTCATTGGCTGAGATGGAAGAGAAGCTAAAGGCCGTACAAGCGGAGAAGGAACATGCCGAAAGGCAAGAAGCCGCTGGTCAACGTGTACGGACACAGACCAGGGACGAAAAGAACAAGCTGCAGGACGCCAATACCCAGCTCGGCGAAGAGCTGAAGGATGTGCGGGCCCAACTAGCGGACGCTGTAAAGGAGAACAAAAAGCTGCGAGGCGGCATATTTAGTATGCCTTTCAACTTTGTTGTCGTACAGTTCGCTGGGCGGCTTCTGATAAGTTTATTCCTATAGGTATTTTGACTGGGCGGCCCGAAGAAGAGGCATCCAGCTTCCAAGGTGATCTGTTACAAGAGTTGTCTGAAGTGTATGAGCGAGCTCGGAAAGCGATGCGGAGCGTTGCTAAGGATTTATTGCCATCCGTAGCCCCTCCGGGAAGTATGGAGGAGCTTGTGAAGCTGTTCAAGGGAGCTCAGCGCTGCTTCAGATTATGGAAGATATCTGCTTGCCGGGAAGGCACACGAGAGGCATGGGCCATGGTGAAAACATGGTATACCAGACTTGATCCGAATCATATGGCCCGGGTCGGACCTCGGGGGTCAGATGGACAAGATATTCTAGTGAGCTTGGTATATGACCAAGTAAAGATAGCTGCGAAGTTTTCACAACAGGACTGTAAGCTAGACAGCCTGTTAAACGGTATAGAGGAAGAAGTTTTTGAGTCCAAGTGACTATGTACTTCAATTGACAATTTTGTCCCCTAGCCGAATTGTAAAACGATTGTCATGGCAGACCTTTTCGCTTCGACCTCCGGACCTGAAGGTGCCGAGTGTTTCCGAATACCGGACCGGCAATAAATACCGGGGCATGCATGGAAACCAGGCGTAGGGGTCATAATTGCGTGAACAGACAAGTTGTATTCAGCTAGCTATGTTATATTACTTATTGATTGTAAGAAACATCTTCCAGAGAGAATAGTTCCGTTAAGGGTTCCTTTCCCTGGGTGAACATGTGTTAATCAGCATGCCCGAACTGTGATTCAAAAAATCGTAGTATACATAATATCTGGGGGTTCATAGTGTAACGAGGGTAAAACGTCTTTAGTCCGCCGAACGATTATTCCCTTAAGAACGCTAGCTTTCGGCTTCAACCAGTCTGAGGTACAAGTCCGGATGACCTGGCTGTAACAATCATAGAGGTGCTCCCTTTATGCCCTAGCCAAACTAACGGGAACGTAGGGCATAAGCACAAGAGCCAGGCAACCCAGCTTGGCAAAAACTTAAGTCATAAAGGTGCATATCAGGGTGAAGAAAAGGTATATATGAGAAAAGGACATATATGTGGCAAGCTTGATGCTCGGAAAAATGATAATAAGCTTTTTTAAAAGAAGCCCCCAGGTGTTATGGGCATGTACATTTAAGGATGTGTACCTCATGAGTGTGCGATCTAGCCGCACAAGAGCTATAAATCTAAAGAAAAACATGTAAAGAGAGAGAAAATGGAAAGAGCAGAAAAAGAAAACAAACAATGAGTCCAGCTCTAGGCGTAGAATCTTCAGAGTCTGGCAGCATTCCACGGGTTCGGCTCTAAGCGATTGTCCGATGCGTCACGCAGACGGTACACACCTCTAGTGAGAACTTCATCTATAATGAAGGGACATTCGCACTTGGGCTTGAGTTTGTCCTTTTTCTTTTCTGGCAAGCATAGAACGAGTTCACCAACATTGTAGGTCTTGCCCCGCACCTCCCTGCTTTAGTATCTGTGTGACGCCCCCGATTCAATCGTACACTAATCATACACGCAAACGTGTACGATCAAGATCAGGGACTCACGGGAAGATATCACAACACAACTCTACAAATAAAATAAGTCATACAAGCATCATATTACAAGCCAGGGGCCTCGAAGGCTCGAATACAAGAGCTCGATCATAGACGAGTCAGCGGAAGCAACAATATCTGAGTACAGACATAAGTTAAACAAGTTTGCCTTAAGAAGGCTAACACAAACTGGGATACAGATCGAAAGAGGCGCAGGCCTCCTGCCTGGGATCCTCCTAAACTACTCTTGGTCGTCGTCAGCGGGCTGCACGTAGTAGTAGGCACCTCCCGAGTAGTAGTAGTAGTCGTCTTCAACGGTGGCGTCTGGCTCCTGGACTCCAGCATCTGGTTGCGACAACCAGAAAGAAAGGAAAGGGGGAAAAGGGGGAGAAAGCAACCGTGAGTACTCATCCAAAGTACTCGCAAGCAAGGAGCTACACTACATATGCATGGGTATCAAATGGAATAAGGGTATCATATGTGGACTGAACTGCAGAATGCCAGAATAAGAGGGGGATAACTAATCCTTTCGAAGACTACGCTTCTGGCAGCCTCCGTCTTGCAGCATGTAGAAGAGAGTAGACTGAAGTCCTCCAAGTATCATCACATAGCATAATCCTAACCGATGATCCTCCCCTCGTCGCCCTGTGAGAGAGCGATCACCGGTTGTATCTGGCACTTGGAAGGGTGTGTTTTATTAAGTATCCGGTTCTAGTTGTCATAAGGTCAAGGTACAACTCCAAGTCGTCCTGTTACCGAAGATCACGGCTATTCGAATAGATTAACTTCCCTGCAGGGGTGCACCACATAACCCAACACGCTCGATCCCATTTGGCCGGACACACTTTCCTGGGTCATGCCCGGCCTCGGAAGATCAACACGTCGCAGCCCTACCTAGGCACAACAGAGAGGTCAGCACGCCGGTCTAAATCCTATGGCGCAGGGGTCTGGGTCCATCGCCCATTGCACACCTGCATGTTGCGTACGCGGCCGGAAGCAGAACTAGCCCCCTTAATACAAGAGCAGGCTTACGGTCCAATCTGGCGCGCGCCACTCAGTCACTGACGTCACGAAGGCTTCGGCTGATACCATGACGTCGAGTGCCCATAACTGTCCCCGCGTAGATGGTTAGTGCGTATAGGCCAATAGCCAGACTCAGATCAAATACCAAGATCTCGTTAAACGTGTTAAGTATCCGCGAACACCGACCAGGGCCAGGCCCACCTCTCTCCTAGGTGGTCTCAACCTGCCCTGTCGCTCTGCCACAAAGTAACAGTCGGGGGCCGTCGGGAACCCAGGCCCACCTCTACCGGGATGGAGCCACCTGCCCCTTCAGCCCCCAACTCCGAATAGTACCACAGGTAATGTAACTGTGTAAAGTATATAGTATTTGCCCGTGATCACCTCCCAAAGTGATCACGGCCCAGTAGTATAGCATGGCAGACGGACAAGAGTGTAGGGCCACTGATGGAACACTAGCATCCTATACTAAGCAGTAGGATAGCAGGTAATGATAACAATAGTAGTAGCAAGGACAGGCTATGCATCAGGATAGGAATAGCGGAAAGCAGTAACATGCTACACTACTCTAATGCAAGCAGTATAGAGAAGAGTAGGCGATATCTGGTGATCAAAGGGGGGGGGGCTTGCCTGGTTGCTCTAGCAAGAGAGAGGGGTCGTCAACATCGTAGTCGTACTGGGTAGCAGCGGCGTCGGTCTCGATGTCTAGCCAGAGAAGAGGGGGGAGGAAACAATAAATATAATGCAAACAAATGCATGACGATGCATGACATGACAAAGCGTGATGCTAGGTGTGCCCTAACGCGGTACGAGGTGGTACCGGTGAAGGGGAGGAACATCCAGGAAAGTATCCCCGGTGTTTTGCGTTTTTTGATAGACAGGCCGGATGGGAAAAGTTGCAGGTTTGATATGCTAGGGACGTGTGGCTGACAAACAGACTGCGTATCCGGATTCGTCTCGTCGTTCTGAGCAACTTTCATGTACAAAGTTTTTCCATCCGTGCTACGGTTTATTTTATATTAATTTAAAAAGGATTTAATCATTTTCAGGAATTAACAGATTTAATTTAAACCAAAATAGGTTTACTACACCAGCATGACGTCAGCATGACGTCAGCGGTCAACTGTGACCGTTGACCGGTCAAACTGACAGGTGGGGCCCGTTCGTCATTGCCTTAGACTAACTAAGCAGGTTTAATTAGTTTAATTAAGTAATTAAGTTAATTTAACAGATTTAATTAAGTTAATTAATTATCTAATTAATTAATTAATATTTTTCTAATTAATTTTCTATTTTTTATCCTAAAACGTTCAGGGGCGGGGCCCCACTTGTCAATGGCCCAGGGTCTAATCGGGTTCGGGCGAGCAGCGGGGCGGGGCACCCGAACGGGCGCGAGCCCGAAGGGCGCTGGACGCGCACGGCGCACACCGGCGCCGGCGGCCAGTGCCAGGGGTGGCGGCGGAGGGATGGCCGGGGTGAGCAGGAGGCCAGGGCGGCGCGTAGGCGGGTGAGGCCGGCAGGGCTCGCAGCGATGGCGAGCGGGGTCGAGCGGGGCGGCACCAGCAACAGCAGATACACGGGCGCGCGTGCACGCGCGAGGCGCGGCCAGAGGACGGCCAGCGCGCGGCCGGTCGCGGCCAGGGGGCGGCGCGGGGCGCACGTGGGGTGACCATGGTGCGAGGTGTAGGTGCCGCAGGGCGCGCCGTGACCGCGGCCAATAGCCGGAGCCTGGGACGGTGTGGGGCGGCGACAAACAGCGTCGGGGAGGGGCAAACAGGGGGAACGGGCGAAGGCTCACCCCGGGGGGGCCGTGGACGAGCTCGGCAAGGCCGGGAGGCGCCGACGGTGGAGATCGACGGAGATGACTACGGCGGACGAACGAGAGAGAGAGAGGAGAAGAGAGGGGTTGGGGTCCTCACGGTCGAGTAGAGACCGGGGCGACGAGGCTCGAAGGAGGCCGTCGGGGAGGAGGACGGGGACGCGTGCGTCGACGGAGTCGAGGCGGAGGAGCTCCAGGTAGCGGCGAGAAGCGACGGCGGGGTCGTCCTCGGGCGCTGGGGACGGCGGCAAGCGACGATTCCTCGGGCGGGGTCGCGCGGGCAAGGTGGGGCTCCAACGCGGCAAGGGATCAGGCGCGGGGTGCTCGGCGACGATGGAGAACGAGAGGGAGTGGGGTGGTCGTGCGGGGCGACGGGGATGGGCGTCGTGGGTTCGTTCCCCCCGATCCAGATCATGGAGGAGAGGGGGATCGTGGGTGGGGAATTGGGGATTTAGGGTTACGTGGGAGGGAGAGGTGGCCTTGTAGGCCAGAGAGGGGGGGTGCGGTTGGGCCGGTTGGCTAGCTCCGCACGGCCAACTGGGCCAAGGCCCAGTCGGGGGGGGGGGGTTGTCTTCCTTTTATTCTTTTGTTTCCTTTTTATATTAGTAATTTTGCTTTATTGTTTTATCTTTATGCTCATTTAATTTTGTTTTACAAAATATATACAGAAGCACCTAAATTAGTGTGATAGTTTTACCACTGCCACAAAAAGTCCACACCTAATTAAAATAGTTTAATACTCTATAAATTATGAAGCATTTATTTAAATGTTTAAGCTACTTGTTTTATTTTATTTAGAGCCTTTAAACACTTTATCAAAGTTTGGTTTCTCCGCCACAATTACCTATGCAATATTTGGATTACTCCGAACATTTTAGTTTTAATATTTGAAAACTTTTATTGTTTGCCTCTATTTTGAATTTGAATTTTGAATCGGTTTTTGAACTAACCCGAGATTAACTACAGTGACAAGAGGTGACGTGGCATCATTAACGGGGTTACTGTAGCTAATTATCCGGGCGTCACAATTCTCCTCTACTACAAGAAATCTCGTCCCGAGATTTAAGAGGTAGTGAAGGGGGGAGGTTTGGTAACGAATCTAGCAGGTCTTCTCATTCTGCCTTGTTCTTCTCAAAGAGGCCGGTCCAATACATTGATGTCTTCATTTCTCTGCTTCAGGTCATCATAATGAAGTCGACATCGTTTCCTTCAGGATCTTCACCATACTTATGAAAGGGTAAGAAAGAGAAACCCTATAAAGGACGGATTCTAACAAGATCGAGCATCAGACGGTTAACTCAGGGGAAGAAGCATAAGTATCTCTCAAATTGAAACTTAAGAAGATGTCAAGAGCAAAGTAAGAAAGTACCATGAGAAGTTTCAAACGGATAGGCAAGGCGTTCGATGCCTAATCAGAAGTGAAAGGGGTTCAGAACAACGAGAATAAGTATTGCGTCTGATACCAGAAATAGATTCACAAGGAGGTGGCTCGCGAATTACACACGAAGCCAAGCGTTGAAGGATTTAACCTGGAAACGGTGGGGGTGTAACACGAGAGTCAGGTTTCGATCCTGGGACCGGTGGGTTATGGGCCCACCATGTGGGTTAAAAGTAGGAAGGGCGGTAACGTCTTGCACGATCGTGTAAGCAAGGCATGTCAGAGCTTAGCCTGTCAGTTATGTTGGCAACATCGTTGGTACCAAGGGCGAGGGACGAAGAGAACTTTTTCCTGCTCGTTGAACGAGGCGGACCAATAGGCAAAGTTCCTCGTCCATCGGTGGCTTACCGAATGTCATCACATAGTAACAGGTCTTGCTGACAAGAACTGTACACCGAGGGGTTTACGTAAGTAGGAGAATATTACTGCTTTAGATCATATAGATCACAAGAAAGGTTAAACAGCCCAATGGAAAGGAAAATGTGATCATCGGATTAAACAACAATGGAAAGGATAATGTGTTTAAACACATATTTCAGGGGTATAACCTTCCCAAGGACAAGCAGTGCATGATATCCATGACAGGATATAATGTAGAAAACCATTTAGGTAAGGGAGAGAAATTTCATGACATTACCCATACAACGGTGTTTGGATAATTGAGCAGGAAACATTTAGCATTGGGCTTCAAATGCTCTTGTGGAAAATCGGAGTACCATAGACATGCTTCGAGATAGCATTGGCATGGTCTCCAGGTGAAGATCAGACTTTTGGATACAAAGGATCCACCGAAACAACTTATAGAATAAGTTTTACAATTTCGTCATGGGAATGGTTAACCTGCTAAAAGGGAAGTTATAACAATAGGGCCTACGGCCAGGTGTGCTAGGCATGACATCACCTTACCGGGTCATATAAAAGACCAGTGTTATAACTCTTGGGAATATGTTCCACCATCAGATCTGACCGAGATTCAGATCTGATCAGTGTTAGGAAACCTCAGACTCGGATGCCTGAAGAAAAGGTGCGACACAAATTGACGAGATGACATTGTAAGATTCTCGGGACAATGAACTATGGAAGTGAGTTCATCCTTAAACCAATAAGAGGAAGAGGGGGTGGCTGATGGACTCAGCGACAATTCCTCGAGATTTCCAAAAAGACGGATTCCCACAATTATGAGACAAGGAGATAACATTTGTCGGATCAAATGATATATTGATGTATGCTTGAGGAAAACATACACAATTAAACTTTGGTTGAAAGGTGCACGCGAGATATGGGCTTAGGTAGCTGATCAATTGTTAGAATGGTGATTCAATAGCCGATAGCTAAGAATGAACTATCGATCATAACTTCAAAGCAATAGGGTTGTCTAGAAGTACAGAATCCAAAGAGCACCGCTCACTTGTTGGTATCCCGGTTGGAATCAACACGGGAACCAAGAAAGAATGGTGATGGTGAGAAGTATCAATTTCAAGAATTCTTAAGATATGGTGCAATCCTCACAACATTCTTGATATAGAAGAAAGACAGTAATACTACAAGGTAGAACATAACCTAAGCTAGATAGCAAGGAAATCAAGGTACAACACAATCATGAACCAAGTTTGTGTTGGGGGAAGGCAAGAATGTTGCCGATGATAACACAAATCATCGAGGGGCAAGGATGGTGTTTCCCATCATGAATTCAATTGATATCCTGGAAGGGGTCAAAATGTTGATGATGATCACGACACACTTGTCGAGGGGTTTCATGAGGATATAATCGATCATCGATGACATCAAGCAAAAGGAAGGGTGAAGCGAAAAGTTATCAGAACCATGGGTATGAAACAAACTCGAAATCAAGTTTGCTATTCAAGGAGAAATGATATGAAAAGGAAGATCGACATAAGATTAGCTCACTGTCGAAATTTGTGCTCCGTGAAGAGGACCAGGTAGCACAGTTAAAATTAGCCCAATAATGGTATAGCCGATCAGGCTAGGAATGACTTGAAGGATTATTAAACTCATAAGCAACGAATATTACTTAGAGTTATCGAACCAGAGTGCGGAATCGGTTCACTTACCGGTGTTCTTGAGCGACTAACAACTCAGAACCCATGAAAAATTGGAATCGGTGAGAAATAATAGCTGATGGAGACTCATAAGATGCAACACAGTTCTTAGATATACTCGAGATACCAGAGGGTAATACTCGACTGTAGATCAAGGTAGAGGTTGGACTGGTGTATTGACTTGCAAAAGACAAGTGCTTTAACTTGTCCGAGAAATGGGATCAAAGAGAAAATATGGTCGAAACCACGATTGCATAGGATCAATTCACAGATACCAGATGATATTATATCAACGAAATAGTTATTATTACAAGAAGCTTCTATGGTAGGATCTACGTCGTGTCCATGGGCATGAACACAAAGTTCAAGGTCGACTCCCACTTCTTCAATGTATAACCTTCCATTCACCTCTCACTTTCGAAGAAGTTGTAGTGTTGAGATTTTATCTAGCAAAACACCAGAAGAGTATGACTCGTGAAAACTTTCGAGTTCACACATATTAAGGAAGGCATAGGTTCAACCCGTCAGGGTATCGTGGAAACATATACCACAAGCTTCAATAGTAAATACCACAAGCTCGAAAGCAGAGCATGGTTGGTCAATCAGAGGATAGGATTTACCAATGGAGAAAGAACTTCCAAAGGGATTGAATATGAAGGACGCTATCGGATAAAATCCAACAAAGGATCCGGTGGTCCTCAAAGGATCTGATGTGAGCATCGGTACTCAACCAGAGGAAGAAACAATGCAAGGAGATCAGACTATAGAAACAACTGACTAATTCAAAGCTCAAATGCAAAAGAATTATGATTTCGACCAAGGGATCAGAAGCAAACACTTGATTAAGGATGGATAAGTTGCGTATGCTTAGGTACAATCGATGGCAATCCGATTGGTCGAGAACCAGCTCATGTTTAAAATGATGTCTGAGCCGGAAGGATAAATCCTGAGGATTGCAAGCATTCACAACATATTGGATCAAAGACCCAAAATGACAATGACAAGGGATGCCAATAATGATTACGAGACTTATGGGATTAACCATAATGCAAGCAAGCAAGAATTTCAAGGGCAATAAGCTGCTAAGGATTTTCGGAAGATCGAATATTATTTCGAAGACTTAGTGAAACACATAAAGCAACTGGGGATGAGCGGATACTCGGTAGGTGCGAGAATTTATCCATAGGGACATTCAGGCGGCAAAGAACTGCAAGGCGGTAGGCACAAAGTATTCTCGGAACAATAGAGAGAATTTCGGGGTATCTTGCAATAACAAGATCAAACTAGGAATAAAAGTAAGGACGACTGGTGTATCTATTTATCCATAGGGATAATTTCGGTGGTAGGGAATTGCAAAGGCGGCGGGCACAAAGTCTCAAGAGAACATTGGAGAGTATCTCGGAATCTTCTGGTGCAGCATGCGATCATCTGTGATAAGGGGCTCTCCGGGAGAAAGTAAGTTACGAGAACCTGAGTCAGTTTGTTTGTAAAATCATTTAACCCGAATAGAAGAGAGTTCAGAGTCCCAGAGTAAGGATCGAGGAGTAAAAGATCCTAATACCACCCAGATGGCGACGTGGGCCCGTAAGGCACACATCCATGTTAGTAAAAGTTTTTGTAATGTCTAGACTCGACTTCGGCCAAGGAGTGTGGAAGGGGGATTCCTACAGGCAGTCGGCTCTGATACCAACTTGTGACGCCCCGATTCAATCGTACACTAATCATACACGCAAACGTGTACGATCAAGATCAGGGACTCACGGGAAGATATCACAACACAACTCTACAAATAAAATAAGTCATACAAGCATCATATTACAAGCCAGGGGCCTCGAGGCTCGAATACAAGAGCTCGATCATAGACGAGTCAGCGGAAGCAACAATATCTGAGTACAGACATAAGTTAAACAAGTTTGCCTTAAGAAGGCTAGCACAAACTGGGATACAGATCGAAAGAGGCGCAGGCCTCCTGCCTGGGATCCTCCTAAACTACTCCTGGTCGGTCGTCAGCGGGCTGCACGTAGTAGTAGGCACCTCCCGAGTAGTAGTAGTAGTCGTCTCAACGGTGGCGTCTGGCTCCTGGACTCCAGCATCTGGTTGCGACAACCAGAAAGAAGGAAAGGGGGAAAAGGGGGAGAAAGCAACCGTGAGTACTCATCCAAAGTACTCGCAAGCAAGGAGCTACACTACATATGCATGGGTATCAAATGGAATAAGGGTATCATATGTGGACTGAACTGCAGAATGCCAGAATAAGAGGGGGATAACTAATCCTTTCGAAGACTACGCTTCTGGCAGCCTCCGTCTTGCAGCATGTAGAAGAGAGTAGACTGAAGTCCTCCAAGTATCATCGCATAGCATAATCCTAACCGATGATCCTCCCCTCGTCGCCCTGTGAGAGAGCGATCACCGGTTGTATCTGGCACTTGGAAGGGTGTGTTTTATTAAGTATCCGGTTCTAGTTGTCATAAGGTCAAGGTACAACTCCAAGTCGTCCTGTTACCGAAGATCACGGCTATTCGAATAGATTAACTTCCCTGCAGGGGTGCACCACATAACCCAACACGCTCGATCCCATTTGGCCGGACACACTTTCCTGGGTCATGCCCGGCCTCGGAAGATCAACACGTCGCAGCCCTACCTAGGCACAACAGAGAGGTCAGCACGCCGGTCTAAATCCTATGGCGCAGGGGTCTGGGCCCATCGCCCATTGCACACCTGCATGTTGCGTACGCGGCCGGGAAGCAGAACTAGCCCCCTTAATACAAGAGCAGGCTTACGGTCCAATCCGGCGCGCGCCACTCAGTCGCTGACGTCACGAAGGCTTCGGCTGATACCACGACGTCGAGTGCCCATAACTGTCCCCGCGTAGATGGTTAGTGCGTATAGGCCAATAGCCAGACTCAGATCAAATACCAAGATCTCGTTAAACGTGTTAAGTATCCGCGAACACCGACCAGGGCCAGGCCCACCTCTCTCCTAGGTGGTCTCAACCTGCCCTGTCGCTCCGCCACAAAGTAACAGTCGGGGGCCGTCGGGAACCCAGGCCCACCTCTACCGGGATGGAGCCACCTGCCCCTTCAGCCCCCAACTCCGAACAGTACCACAGGTAATGTAACTGTGTAAAGTATATAGTATATGCCCGTGATCACCTCCCGAAGTGATCACGGCCCAGTAGTATAGCATGGCAGACGGACAAGAGTGTAGGGCCACTGATGGAACACTAGCATCCTATACTAAGCAGTAGGATAGCAGGTAATGGTAACAACAGTAGTAGCAAGGACAGGCTATGCATCAGGATAGGAATAACGGAAAGCAGTAACATGCTACACTACTCTAATGCAAGCAGTATAGAGAAGAGTAGGCGATATCTGGTGATCAAAGGGGGGGGCTTGCCTGGTTGCTCTGGCAAGAGAGAGGGGTCGTCAACACCGTAGTCGTACTGGGTAGCAGCGGCGTCGGTCTCGGTGTCTAGCGAGAGAAGAGGGGGAAGAAACAATAAATATAATGCAAACAAATGCATGACGATGCATGACATGACAAAGCGTGATGCTAGGTGTGCCCTAACGCGGTACGAGGTGGTACCGGTGAAGGGGAGGAACATCCGGGAAAGTATCCCGGTGTTTTGCGTTTTTGAAGACAGATGAACCGGAGGGAAAAGTTGCAGGTTTGATATGCTAGGGATGTGTGGCTGACAAACGGACTGCGTATCCGGATTCGTCTCGTCGTTCTGAGCAACTTTCATGTACAAGTTTTTTCATCCGAGCTACGGATTATTTTATATTAATTTTAAAAAGGATTTAATCATTTTCAGGAATTAACAGATTTAATTTAATCCAAAAATAGGTTTGCTACATCAGCATGACGTCAGCATGATGTCAGCGGTCAAACTGTGACCGTTGACCGGTCAAACTGATAGGTGGGGCCCTTTCATCATTGTCTTAGACTAACTAAGCAGGTTTAAATAGTTTAATTAAGTCATTAGGTTAATTTAACAGATTTAATTAAGTTAATTAATTATCTAATTAATTAATTAATCAATATTTTCTAATTAATTTTCTATATTTTTTTATCCTAAAACGTTCAGGGGCGGGGCCCCACTTGTCAATGGCCCAGGGGCCAATCGGGTTCGGGCGAGCAGCGGGGCGGAGCACCCGAACGGGCGCTGGACGCGCACGGCGCACACCGGCGCCGGCGGCCAGTGCCAGGGGTGGCGGCGGAGGGATGGCCGGGGCGAGCAGGAGGCCAGGGCGGCGCGCAGGCGGGTGAGGCCGGCAGGGCTCGCAGCGATGGCGAGCGGGGTCGAGCGGGGCGGCACCAGCAGCAGCAGATACGCGGGCGCGCGTGCACGCGCGAGGCGCGGCCAGAGGACGGCCAGCGCGCGGCCGGTCGCGCAGGGGGCGGCGCGGGGCGCACGTGGGGTGACCGTGGTGCGAGGTGTAGGTGCCGCAGGGCGCGCCGTGACCGCGGCCAACAGCCGGAGCCTGGGACGGCGTGGGGGCGGCGACAAACAGCGTCAGGGGAGGGGCCAAACAGGGGGAACGGGCGAAGGCTCACCCCGGGGGGGCCATGGACGAGCTCGGCAAGGCCGGGAGGCGCCGACGGTGGAGATCGACGGAGATGACCTGCGGCGGACGAACGGGAGAGAGAGGAGAAGAGAGGGGTTGGTCCTCACGGTCGAGTAGAGACCGGGGCGACGAGGCTCGAAGGAGGCCGTCGGGGAGGAGGACGGGGACGCGTGCGTCGTACGGAGTCGAGGCGGAGGAGCGCCGCGGCAAGGGATCAGGCGCGGGGTGCTCGGCGACGATGGAGAACGAGAGGGAGTGGGGTGGTCGTGCGGGGCGACGGGGATGGCGTCGTGGGTTCGTTCCCCCCCCGATCCAGATCGTGGAGGAGAGGGGATCGTGGGTGGGGAATTGGGGATTTAGGGTTACGTGGGAGGGAGAGGTGGCCTTGTAGGCCAGAGAGGGGGGGGTGCAGTTGGGCCGGTTGGCTAGCTGGGCCGCACGGCCAACTGGGCCAAGGCCCAGTCGGGGGGGGGGGGGGGGTGGGTTGTCTTCCTTTTATTCTTTTGTTTCCTTTTTTATATTAGTAATTTTGCTTTATTGTTTTATCTTTATGCCCATTTAGTTTTGTTTTACAAAATATATACAGAAGCACCTAAATTAGTGCGAATAGTTTTACCACTGCCACAAAAAGTCCACACCTAATTAAAATAGTTTAATACTCTATAAATTATGAAAGGCATTTATTTAAATGTCTAAGCTATTGTTTTATTTACTTTAGAGCTTTTAAACACTTTATCAAAGTTTGGTTTCTCTGCCACAATTACCTATGCAATATTTGGATTACTCCGAACATTTAAGTTTTAATATTTGGAAACTTTTATTGTTTGCCTCTATTTTGAATTTGAATTTTGAATCGGTTTTTGAACTAACCCGAGATTAACTACAGTGACAGAGGTGACGTGGCATCATTAACGGGGGTTACTGTAGCTTAATTATCCGGGCATCACAATCTGCGAGCTTGTTGTTGATAGAATGTGGAACGGGCTTTTGCAACATCGCGCTCCTACTCCAGGGCATCTAGATTGTCCTGCCGATCTAGCTCGGCTTCTCTCTCTTCATACATGCGCACTCGAGGTGAATCATGAATATTGTTGCAGGGCAAAATGGCCTCCGCGCCGTACACCATGAAAAATGGTGTGTAACCGGCAGTGCGGTTGGGCGTGGTCCGTAGCCCCCAGAGTACGGAGTCGAGCTCCTCAACCCAGTGTTTGTGTCACTCTCTTAAAGATCATACTAGTATGGGCTTAATGCCGCTCATGATAAGACCATTAGCTCGTTCGACTTGACCGTTTTGTTTGGGGGTGATAGACGGAGGAATAATCAAGTTTGATGCCCAGGTTAGCACACCATTTTTCACTTCGTCGGCTGTAAAATTGGAGCCGTTATTGGTGATGATCCTGTGTGGGACACCATAACGGTGTACAACGCCGGATATAAAGTCTATCACTGGTCCGGCTTCAGCCGTTTTAACTAGCTTTGCCTCTCTCCACTTAGTAAATTTATCTACCATGACCAGCATATATATTTTCTTATGGCTTCCCCCTTTGAGGGATCCGACCATATCAAGCCCCCGGACCGCGAAAGGCCAAGTAATGGGGATTGTCTATAAGGCGATAGGTGGCATATGGCTTTGATTGGCGAAAAGCTAGCATCCCACACAATGTTGGACAAGGTCCTGTGCATTTGCTCGGGCCGTCGGCCAGAAGAAACCGGTACGGAAGGCCTTGCTTACAAGGGCCCGGGCTGCGGCATGGTGACCGCCAAGACCAGCATGGATTTCGGCCAGGAGCTGCCATCCTTCTTCTTCGGAGAAACATCTTTGAAGTATTCCGGTAGCACTCTTCTTGTAGAGCTCTCCTTCATGAACCTTGTAGGCTTTCGAGCGCCGAACGATGCATCGAGCCTCATTTTGGTCCTCAGGGAGCTCTCGCCTATTAAGGTAGGCCAAGAAGGGTTCGGTCCATGGGGAAATTACTGCCATTATTAGGTGGGCCGATGGTGTTGTTTCAGTGGCTGAGCCCCCGATGATATCGGAATTGTGTTCGGATTCTTGGGGTATAAGCGGATCCGTAGTAGGGTTGCCGCTCTCATCCTGCCACACCACGGATGGCTTGAAGAGCCTTTCCAAAAAGATGTTAGGCGGGACGGGGTCACGCTTGGCGCCCATGCAAGCAAGGACATCCGTTGCTTGATTACTTTCTCGAGCCACATGATGAAACTCGAGTCCCTCGAACCGGGCTGATATTTTGAGTACGTCATTATGATAGGCCGCCATCTCTGGATATTTAGCGTCGAAGTCTCTATTTATTTGGGATATTATGAGGTTTGAATCCCCGCGCAGCTCCAGGTCTTGTATGTCCATAGAGACAGCCATCCGAAGATCGTGCAATAAGGCCTCGTATTCGGCTGCGTTATTGGAGTCTGTGTATAATATTTGGAGTACATACTAGACTGTGTCTCCTGTGGGGGACATTAAGGCAACGCCCGCTCCTAAACCAGCCAGCATTTTAGAGCCGTCGAAGTGCATGACCCAGTTGGAATATGTACCGTACTCTTTAGGGAGTTTGGCTTCTGTCCATTCGGCGACGAAGTCAGCTAATACTTGGGATTTAATGGCTCGGCGTGGTTTGTATGTGATATCAAATGGCAAGAGCTCAATGGCCCACTTGGCAATCCGGCCTGTAGCGTCGTGGTTGTTTATTATGTCATTGAGTTGTACTTCAGAAGCCACCGTGATCGAGCACTCTTGGAAGTAGTGTCGTAGCTTCCGGGATGCCATGAAGACCGCATATGCTATCTTTTGGTAATGAGGGTATCAGGATTTGCATGGTGTGAGGACGGTGGATACATAATATACCGGTTTCTGAAGTGGGAATTTATGTCCGTCCTCCTCTCGTTCGACGACGAGCACCGCACTCACCACCTGGTGTGTTGCAGAGATGCATAATAACATGGGTTCGCCGACATTCGGTGCGGCCAGGATTGGGTTGCTTGCAAAAAGAGATTTTATTTCTTCCTGTCTGGCTATTGCCGCATCCGTCCACTCGAAGTGGTCGGTGCGTTGGAGTAGGCGGTATAGTGGCAATGCTTTTTCTCCTAATCTGGAGATAAAGGGGCTTAAAGCTGCCACACATCCGGCTAGTTTTTGGACATGTTTAAGGTCTATTGGTGTAGCCAATTGTGACAAAGCTCGGATTTTGGTTGGGTTTGCCTCAATTCCTCTATTGGAAACGATGAAGCCCAGCAGCTTTTTGGCGGGAACACCGAAGACGCACTTTTCCGGATTGAGCCTGATGTCATATGCACGGAGGTTGTCCAATGTGAGATGCAGGTTGTCTACTAGTGACTCGACATGCTTAGTTTTGATGATGACATCATCCACATATGCTTCGACCCTTTTGCCGATTTGTTTCTCCAGGCATGTTTGAATCATGTGTTGGTAGGTGGCGCCGGCGTTTTTCCGCCCGAAGGGCATAGTGTTGAAGCAGAAAGGCCTGTATGGGGTAATGAATGTAGTTGTGGCTTGATCAGATTCGTTCATTTTGATTTGATGGTATCCGAAGTATGCGTCGAGCAAACACAGTGAGTCGTGTCCTGCGGTAGCGTCAACGATCTGATTGATGTGGGGAAGGGGGAAGGGATCCTTAGGGTAAGCCTTGTTGAGGTATTTGAAATCGACACACAGGCGCTAGGATTTATCCTTCTTTGGTACCATCACCAGGTTTGCTAGCCAGTCCGGATGTTTTATTTCTCTGATGAACCCAGCCTCAATTAACTTGGCTAGTTCCTCCCCCATAGCTTGTTGTTTGGGTTCGGAAAAGCGTCGTAGTGCTTGCTTGACCGGCTTGTATCCCTTCAATATATTGAGGCCGTGTTCGACCAACCTGCGTGGGATTCCTGGCATGTCAGAAGGGTGCCAGGCGAATATGTCCCAGTTCTCGTGCAGGAACGCGCGTAATGCGGCGTTGACTGTAGGGTCTAGCTGTGTGCCTCGATGGAGGCTGTCTTCTCGGGGTCCGTCGGCTGAACTTGAAATTTGACTATTTCGTCTGTTGGTTTGAAGGAGTTGGATTTGGGGCGCTTATCGAGGATTACGTTGTCTCTATCCCCCATGGAGCGTAGTGCAGTCAATTCTTAGGCCGCAAGGGCCTCAGATAGTGGCTTGAGGGCCGGAGATGAAGTTTTGTTTTCAGCGCGGAGTGCTATGCCCGGATCACTAGCGAGAGTGATAATACCGTTGGGCCCGTGCATCTTGAGCTTCATATACCCGTAATGAGGTATGGCTTGAAAGCGCGTGAATGCGTCCCTCCCTAACAGGGCGTGATATCCTCTATTGAAAGGGGACACTTGGAAGGTTAACTCTTTAGACCGATAGTTCTCCGGCATGCCAAATACCATGTTGAGCTTAATTTTTCCCCTGCATCTTGCTTCCCGACTGGGAATGATTCCTTGAAAGGTCGTATCACTTTGCTCGATGCAGGTTCTGTCTATTTGCATTTTACTGAGTGTGTCCTTGTAAATGAGGTTCAGTCCACTGCCGTCGTCCAGGAGCACTTTAGTGAGTCGAAAGCTGCCGGATTTCGGGTTCCGGCAGACCCTTAAGGTTCGAACTCTAGGGTGCGCATGGAGATCTTTCCCCTACCGACTCGCGCTTCTATGGTTCGCAAGAAATCTAGGCTAGAAAGAAGAACACACAAGGGACACGAGGTTTATACTGGTTCGGGCCACCGATGTGGTGTAATACCCTACTCCAGTGTGTGGTGTGGTGGATTGCCTCAGGGGCTGATGATGAACCATACAGGGGGAAGAACGGCCTCGCAAAAGGTGTTCTTGAGCTGGTGCAGTGTGTTCTACTTGGTTCGGACCTCTCTCTCTCTTTCTTTCTCTTCTCTCTTTTTTCTCTCTCTCCAGACCTCTCTCCCCCCCTCGGGGGCTAGTCCTATTTATAGAGGCCCTGGTCCTCTTCCCAAAAAATGAGCGGGAAGGGCGCCAACAATTGGCCATTTTGAAGGGGAACGTCTAGTACAAGTTATCCTGACCAAAGGTGGTCTTCGACTGCCAAAAGCACTGGTGATGACGCCGTCTTGGGCTCCACGGTGACCTCCGTCCTGCCGCTCTGCTGGTCTTGGTCTCGTTGCACCGGAATGGTAACCTTTGCCCGATGCCTTGGCCTGTCCTTGCTCCCTTTGCACCAAAGGGGAAACAAGGACACTGCACAGGCCAGCGCCCGCCTGGCGCCCGCCTACTCTCGATCGTCATGGCTTGCGTCATGGGCTCCTCGTGAGGAACCCCTGCCTTGATCTCTCCGCCTCCTCGCGAGCCTGCCTGATGAGGCTGCTCCTGAGGAAGCCTCCTGTCGTCCGCCCCACAAGGCTTGGCCCCTTGCGAGGGTCTTGAGCTTGAGCTGATGAAGCTGGGCCGCACTAGGCCCCCCACTCGAGCCACGCCGTAGGCCGCAGATAGGCAAGTCTGGGGACCCCCGTTCCCAGAACACCGACAGTAGCCCCCGGGCCCAAGGCGCGCCCGGGCTTGGCTTAGCAGAGAAGCTAAGGGGCAAGTACGAAGCGCCATGGGCCCCAATAGCCTGCGGCCTTGGGCGCCGCGTGGCGATTGATTGGACGTGGGCGTCTGTGCTTCCCCACGACACCTCGGCAACCGCACGACTTGGCAAGTCCCTGCATGCAGAGAAATGGTTCATGATTACCTGCGATCATGGTGGCCGGCGGTTGGCCTTCTCCGGCTATAAGTACGGGGCCACGTGAGCCTCGTTAGCTTATCCCTTCCTGCTACTCCTTTCCTTCTTCTTCCTCGTCCTTGCTTCTCCTTACGCCAATGGCACCAATCCGCCGTTTTTCTGCAGAAGAGAAAGGAAAGGCCCCCCGAGAAGGTCCTGACCCTCTTCCGCCGAAGAAACGACTAGTCCTCTACCGCTGAGATGAGGGTGCTTGGCAGGAGGCACCGAGGCCCTAGTACGAGCGGCCGCCGCCTGGGTTTCCACTGCCCTTGTACGCCCGAATCGAGGGCCTTGGGGAAGAGGGCGTCGAGCGACACCGACGGTGCCGCCGCCAACGCCGGCGAGTCACGGCGGTGCGCGTAGTTCCTCCTGGAGTCCACGCCGAGGGCTCCTCCTGTGAGCTCATGCTTCATGCCGCCATTCCCCCAAGCTCTTGGATCCGCCTTCCTCCCTCCTTCTCCTTCGAGATGCCGCCGAGCAGGTCTCTGGAGCTCTGGCTGCAGCACGCCGACTACAGCACCCTCACGACCGGAGCGGAGGTCGTAGTCGTCGCTCCGTGCAAGGTCTACATGACCCGGGGCTGGGGTGAGATCGCCCGGGTCTGCCGCACGGAGGGTTCCCTCGTAATTCATCTTGAATACGACGGTGCCTCCCTGATGTTCTTCAAGGTCTTCAATGCTGAAGGACGCCGGTTGGAGTGCCGCCCCAAGGAAAGCGGCAGGGGCATCGGACTGGCGAGGACCTGGCCTGCCCATCGGCCCTCCAGCAGCTCTTCAGGCGGCAGCGGAGGAGCTGGGGAATCGAGCGACTCCCTCGAGCTTCTCATGACTCTGGAGATGTGCGACGACATCTACGAGCCTCCGAGCTCGCACCGTGCTCGGAGTAGGGCAACTGCATCGGGCCGCCGACACCACTGATCTGGGTGGGGTTGGCGCCGGCGCCGGGCAGTCACTGTTGATGATGGCGTCGCTTGCGGAGGCGCGGGTAATTAGCATTCCTTAGGATTAGCACCTTTTGTTCGCTGCAAGGAATCGAAGCAACACCCCGCGGGGGTATGTAAGATGCCTGCCATGTCTTTTGCGAACATTATATCCCTAATATGAATCGATGCGAGATGCTCGTCCTATCCCGGCTCGGCTCCCCCTTTCTATCCTCACGAGGACTTAGCGCTCTACACTGACAGGTCCCAGTCCCCAGGCAGGCTTCAGCCATTGCTGGTATGCCAGGTCGCGATGTCGTGGTCAAGGCCAGGAGGTGAGCGGCCCGAGGTCCGGTAAGAGCCCCCGAGTTGCGATGCTCGGGAGGTCCCCTTTAGCGCTCGAGCAGCCCTCGCTGGGCGAGAAAGGAAGGCAACGTCATCGTGACAGAGCTGCACTAGGCGAGGGTTTGGTGCTGCGTTGGTCCAACTCCTGTAAGGGCGTGACTTATCTTTTGAGTTTGGGGTAGTTCTTTGACGGGTTGCCCGACCCGAGTGGCGTTAGCTGAGGTGCTGCTGGGTTAGGTCCTCGCGAGCTTCGTCCCACTTCCCCACATTTTCCTTAATGCTCTGCGTCCTCAGGTCTTGGCCCTCGAGCGAGCTCAGCCGCCACTGGTATGACAGGTCGTGATGCCGTGGGTCAAGGCCAGGGTGTTGGAAATATGCCCTAGAGGTAATGATAAATTAGTTATTATTATATTTCCTTGTTCATGATAATCGTTTATTATCCATGCTAGAATTGTATTGATAGGAAACTCAGATACATGTGTGGATACATAGACAACACCATGTCCCTAGTAAGCCTCTAGTTGACTAGCTCGTTGATCAATAGATGGTTACGGTTTCCTGACCATGGACATTGGATGTCATTAATAACGGGATCACATCATTAGGAGAATGATGTGATGGACAAAGACCCAATCCTAAGCCTAGCACAAGATCATGTAGTTCGTATGCTAAAGCTTTTCTAATGTCAAGTATCATTTCCTTAGACCATGAGATTGTGCAACTCCCGGATACCGTAGGAGTGCTTTGGGTGTGCCAAACGTCACAACGTAACTGGGTGGCTATAAAGGTACACTACAGGTATCTCCGAAAGTGTCTGTTGGGTTGGCACGAATCGAGACTGGGATTTGTCACTCCGTGTAAACGGAGAGGTATCTCTGGGCCCACTCGGTAGGACATCATCATAATGTGCACAATGTGATCAAGGAGTTGATCACGGGATGATGTGTTACGAAACGAGTAAAGAGACTTGCCGGTAACGAGATTGAACAAGGTATCGGGATACCGACGATCGAATCTCGGGCAAGTATCGTACCGCTAGACAAAGGGAATTGTATACGGGATTGATTAAGTCCTTGACATCGTGGTTCATCCGATGAGATCATCGTGGAACATGTGGGAGGCAACATGGGTATCCAGATCCCGCTGTTAGTTATTGACCGGAGAGTCATCTCGGTCATGTCTGCATGTCTCCCGAACCCGTAGGGTCTACACACTTAAGGTTCGGTGACGCTAGGGTTATAGAGATATTAGTATGCGGTAACCCGAAATTTGTTCGGAGTCCCGGATGAGATCCCGGACGTCACGAGGAGTTCCGGAATGGTCCGGAGGTAAAGATTTATATATGGGAAGTCTTGTTTTGGTCGCCGGAAAAGTTTCTTGCATTATCGGTATTGTACCGGGAGTGCCGAAAGGGGTCTGGGGGTCCACCAAGGGGGTCCACCTGCCCCGGGGGCCACATGGGCTGTAGGGGTGTGCGCCTTGGCCTATATGGGCCAAGGACACCAGCCCCAAGAGGCCCATGTGCCAAGAGATAAGGGAAAGAAAGAGTCCTAAAGGGGGAAGGCACCTCCTAGGTGCCTTGGGGAGGATGGACTCCTCCCTGGCTGCACCCTTCCTTGGAGGAAGGGCCAAGGCTGCGCCCCCTCTCCCTTGGCCCTATATATAGTGGGGGGAAGGGAGGGCAGCAATACCTAAGCCCTGGCGCCTCCCTCTCCCTCCCATGACACATCTCCCTCCTCCCGCAGCGCTTGGCGAAGCCCTGTTGGAATCCCGCTACTTCCACCACCACGCCGTCGTGCTGCTAGATCTCCATCAACCTCTCCTTCCCCCTTGCTGGATCAAGAAGGAGGAGACATCGCTGCTCCGTACGTGTGTTGAACGCGGAGGTGCCGTCCGTTCGGCGCTAGGATCATCGGTGATTTGGATCACGACGAGTACGACTCCATCAACCCCGTTCTCTTGAACGCTTCCGTGCGCGATCTACAAGGGTATGTAGATCCACTCCTCCCTCGTTGCTAGATGACTCCATAGATAGATCTTGGTGACACGTAGGAAAATTTTGAATTTATGATACGTTCCCCAACACAGGGGTGAGGGCTGGAGAGCCAGTAGGAGCCCATGAGTCGCGATGCTCAGGCGCCCCCCTTTTAACCTGCAAGCGGTTCGTGCCGAAGAGAGGGAGAGATAGCTCGCGACGTCCCCAATGTTGCTCCTGGAGTGGGTCTTGCATACCAATCACAAGGAGAGACAAGACCTGTCGCTACGGTTGCCAGCCAACCATTGGTCGCTCTGAGGGAGTGATTGGGGCACTGAGGGCCTGGTGAGGTGGCGCCTTGCGAGGCTGCCGCGGCTAGAGCTCGACCACTCAGATTTATCAGCGTTGCAGGGGCGGACCCGTACGCAGACGTCGTGCCAGAGCGAGCGGCTGCATGGGTAGGTGTCAATCGAGCAGGCGATTAGGTCGGGTATGTTAAGTACGATGGAGCAAATTCATTTCAAGTAGATGCGGGAAAAGCGAACGCCGCTGGGCCAGGCCCGAGCAGCTTGGGGATGATGCAGCCCGAGGGGCGCCCCCAACAAGGTAGGTAAAGAGCGTAAGCAAAACGGATACGTGCCGCAGGGACGGACCCACACGACCTGGGAACGACGCGGCCCTGTGGGCTCTCCCAGCTAAAAAAGGAACTTGAAAGATGTCACATGATGTCGTTGAAGATGAAGTGATCCCGCAGAAGTGGCCGACGCGCGGTGAAGACGTCGACCGTCACGAGCCCCCAGGCCCAGGAGCCTCGGGAGGCTCCGGGGGCACGGGTAGGTCTTCGAGGGCCATCTCTGCCTCCGCCAGGACCGCAAAATGCCTGGCCTCCTGAGCCTCCAGAATGCTCCTCAGCAGGCACAAATGAGCGGCGACCGCGTTCGGTAGGCCAAAAGGCATGCGAACGTAGCTGTGAGGTGGACCCTCGCAATGCCCCACGCGCGAAGGCCAGAGGCGCTCCTGAGACGCGGCTCGGTTGAGCCCTGGCACGTCGATGCAGACGCGTAGCCCACCATCCTCGCCTGGATGTGGGGCCACGACGGGCAAGCGGCGGTTGCCACGCATGACTGTCGACTCTTGTAGCTCCTGGGTGTTTCCTGCGATGAACTCCTGAGGGTTTGGTCTTCCTTGCCTCGTACCTTCCTGAGGGAAACGTCCCTGGAAGCACCCCTCCAAGTGGTGCCCGAGCGCCTCCCTCGTGACCTTGGCAAAGTCGGTGGCTCTCCAAGGAAGAGCCCCCGAGCCCTGCCTAAGGAGGGCGCCGGGTGCGCTTTCCAATGCGAGGGGTGGCGCTCCCTGAACGGGCGCGGATCCTGACGCAACGCCTCTGGAGGTGCCTGCCTCCTTATGGCTAGGGCCAGGAGAAGCCTTCTTCTTCTTAAGGGTCGCCTCAGGAAGTCTTCCGCTCCTGTGATCTGGGTCTTCGATTGCTGCGGCTTGGAACGCACGCTCAAGTGAACACACCGCGCCCCTTTCCTCACAGGGTACGGTGATGACTCCACCGCTTCCTGGCATCTTGAGGACATTGTAGCCATGGTGAGTCACTTCCATGAACTTGGCTAGGGCTGGGTACCCGAGGATGGCGTTGTATGGCAGGCGAATGTGGGCGACGTCAAAGTCAATGAGCTCGGTGCAGTAGTTGTTTTGGTGCCCGAAGGTGACTGGCAGGCGAACTTGCCCTATCGGAACGGTGGAACCATCAGTGACTCCTGAGAAAGGCTTGGTCGGCTGGAGCTACGGCACTTGGAGATTGTCGAATGTCTCGACGGACAGGACGTTGAGTCCTGCTCCGCCATCCACGAGGGTCCTGGTGACCTGCACATTGCTGATGACTGGGGAGCAAAGCATCGGGGGAACTCCGGCTGTTGCCGCGCACTTGAGCTGATCCGCTGAGCTGAATGTGATCGCGCATGCAAACCACCTGAGAGGGCGCGTGGCCTCAAGCTTGGGGAGGACTGCATTCACCTCACGAGAAAACTGCTAGAAGATGCGCTGTGATGCTGGGGCCTGGGCGCCACCCAAGATGCAAGCGATTGCGCGCGGCTCCTGGAAGCCCCCAGCCCCCTCGTCTTGATGTTGGTCTTCGTTCCTTCTTGGTGGTGGCGGTAGAGGAGGGAGGCCTGCGTTGTCGTGCGGGCGATCCTCACGAGGCTGATCCCTCCAGCCTCCCTCGCGAGGCTGGTCCTGCCAGCGATCCTCGCGAGGTTGGTCACGCCACCCTTGGCGAGGGCCACAGTCTTCCCATCATCCTCCACCTCTTCCTCCTCCTCGTCCATAGCCCCTGTCGTTGCGCTCGGGGCGTCGGCCGATACGCCCATCTCGCACGGCCCTGAGCTCTTGGCATTCATTGGTGTTGTGGGTGTGGAGGTCGTGGTACACGCAGTATCGGCTGTCCATGGATGACTCGGGCTGATCCCTGCCTCGCTTGGTGTCTGGTTCCGCTGCGAGCACGGCAATGCTACCTCTTGATCTTGCGTTGGTTTTCCTCAAAGAGGAAGGGATGATGCAACAGAGTAGTGTAAGTATTTCCCTCAGTTTTTGAGAACCAAGGTATCAATCCAGTAGGAGGCCACGCTCAAGTCCCTCGTACCTGCACAAAACGATAGCTACTCGCAACCAATGTGATTAGGGGTTGTGAATCCCTTCACGGTCACTTACGAGAGTGAGATCTGATAGATATAATATTTGTGGTAATTTTGGGTATAAAGATGCAAAGTGAAAAGTAAAAGGCAAAGTAAAAAGCAAAGCAAGATTAAAGTGATGGAGATTGATATGATGAGAATAGACCCGGGGGCCATAGGTTTCACTAGTGGCTTCTCTCAAGAGCATAAGTATTCTACGGTGGGTGAACAAATTACTGTTGAGCAATTGACAGAATTGAGCATAGTTATGAGAATATCTAGGTATGATCATGTATTATAGGCATCACGTCCGTGACAAGTAGACCGAAACGATTCTGCATCTACTACTATTACTCCACTCATCGACCGCTATCCAACATGCATCTAGAGTATTAAGTTAAAAACAGAGTAACGCCTTAAGTAAGATGACATGATGTAGAGAGATAAATTCATGCAATATGAAATAAACCCCATCTTGTTTTCCTCGATGGCAACGATGCAATACGTGCCTTGCTGCCCCTTCTGTCACTGGGAAAGGACACCGCAAGATCGAACCTTAAGCTAAGCACCTCTCCCATGGCAAGAACTACCAATCTAGTTGGCCAAACCAAACAGATAATTTGAAGAGACTTGCAAAGATAACCAATCATACATAAAAGAATTCAGAGAAGATTTAAATATTATTCATAGATAGACTTGATCATAAACCCACAATTCATCGGTCTCAACAAACACACCGCAAAAAGAAGATTACATCGAATAGATCTCCACAAGAGAGGGGAGAACTTTGTATTGAGATCCAAAAAGAGAGAAGAAGCCATCTGAAGGAAATATGCCCTAGAGGCAATAATAATGTTATTATTTTATTTCCTTATATCATGATAAATGTTTATTATTCATGCTAGAATTGTATTATCCGGAAACATAATACATGTGTGAATACATAGACAAACAGAGTGTCACTAGTATGCCTCTACTTGACTAGCTCGTTAATCAAAGATGGTTATGTTTCCTAACCATAGACAAAGAGTTGCTATTTGATTAACGGGATCACATCATTAGGTGAATGATCTGATTGACATGACCCATTCCATTAGCTTAGCACCCGATCATTTAATATGTTGCTATTGCTTTCTTCATGACTTATACAGGTTCCTATGACTATGAGATTATGCAACTCCCGTTTGCCAGAGGAACACTTTGTGTGCTACCAAACGTCACAACGTAACTGGGTGATTATAAAGGAGCTCTACAGGTGTCTCCAAAGGTAAATGTTGGGTTGGCGTATTTCGAGATTAGGATTTGTCACTCCGATTGTCGAAGAGGTATCTCTGGGCCCTCTCGGTAATGCACATCACATAAGCCTTGCAAGCATTACAACTAATAAGTTAGTTGTAAGATGATGTATTACGAAATGAGTAAAGAGACTTGCCGGTAACGAGATTGAACTAGGTATTGAGATACCGACGATCGAATCTCGGGCAAGTAACATACCGATGACAAAGGGAACAACGTATGTTGTTATGCGGTCTGACCGATAAAGATCTTCGTAGAATATGTGGGAGCCAATATGAGCATCCAGGTTCCGCTATTGGTTATTGACCGGAGACGTGTCTCGGTCATGTCTACATTGTTCTCGAACCCGTAGGGTCCGCACGCTTAAGGTTTTGATGACGGTTATATTATGAGTTTATGCATTTTGATGTACCGAAGTTTGTTCGGAGTCCCGGATGTGATCACGGACATGACGAGGAGTCTCGAAATGGTCGAGGCATAAAGATTGATATATTGGAAGCCTATATTTGGATATCGGAAGTGTTCCGGGTGAAATCGGGATTTTACCGGAGTACCGGGAGGTTACCGGAACCCCCCGGGAGGTATATGGGCCTTAGTGGGCTTTAGTGGAAGAGAGGAGAGGTGGCCAGGGCTGGGCCACGCGCCCCTCCCCCCTAGTCTGAATAGGACAAGGAGAGGGGGGCGGCGCCCCCCCTTCCTTCTCTCTCTCCTCTTTCCCCCTCCCGAATCCTATTCCAACTAGGAAAGGGGGGGAATCCTACTCCCGGTGGGAGTAGGACTCCTCCTGGCACGCCCTCCTCCTGGCCGGCCGCACCTTCCCCTGCTCCTTTATATACAGGGGCAGGGGGCACCCCTAGACACACAAGTTGATCCACGTGATCATATTCTTAGCCGTCTGCGGTGCCCCCTTCCACCATAATCCTCGATAATATTGTAGCGGTGCTTAGGCGAAGCCCTGCGACGGTAGTACATCAAGATCGTCACCACGCCGTCGTGCTGACGGAACTCTTCCCTGACACTTTGCTGGATCGGAGTCCGGGGATCGTCATCGAGCTGAACGTGTGCTAGAACTCGGAGGTGCCGTAGTTTCGGTGCTTGATCGGTCGGGCCGTGAAGACGTACGACTACATCAACCGCGTTGTGCTAACGCTTCCGCTGTCGGTCTAGAGACAGCCGCATTCACGTTAAATAGGGCACCATCAAAATCCGTTGAGACGATGCCATATGAACTATGGTTTGGCAAGAAACCAAAGTTGTCGTTTCTGAAAGTTTGGGGCTGCGATGCTTATGTGAAAAAACTTCAACCTGATAAGCTCGAACCCAAATCGGAGAAATGTGTCTTCATAGGATATCCAAAGGAAACTATTGGATACACCTTCTATCACAGATCCAAAGGCAAGACTTTTGTTGCTAAATTCGGAAAATTTCTAGAGAAGGAGTTTCTCTCGAAAGAAGTGAGTGGGAGGAAAGTAGAACTTGACGAGGTAACTGTACCTGCTCCCTTATTGGAAAGTAGTACATCACAGAAACCAGTTTCTGTGACACCTACACCAATTAGTGAGGAAGCTAATGATAATGATCATGAAACTTCAGAATCAGATACTACTGAACCTCGTAGATCAACCAAAGTAAGATCCGCGCCAGAGTGGTACGGTAATCCTGTTCTAGAAGTCATGCTACTAGATCATGATGAACCTACGAAGTATGAAGAAGCGATGGTGAGCCCAGATTCCGCAAAATGGCTTGAAGCCATGAAATCTGAGATGGGATCCATGTATGAGAACAAAGTATGGACTTTGGTTGACTTGCCCAATGATCGGCAAGCAATTGAGAATAAATGGATCTTCAAGAAGAAGACTGACGCTGACGGTAATATTACTGTCTACAAAGCTCGACTTGTCGCAAAAGGTTTTCGGCAAGTTCAAGGGATTGACTACGATGAGACCTTCTCACCCGTAGCGATGCTTAAGTCTGTCCGAATCATGTTAGCAATTACCGCATTTTATGATTATGAAATTTGGCAAATGGATGTCAAAACTGCATTCCTGAATGGATTTCTGCAAGAAGAGTTGTATATGATGCAGCCGGAAGGTTTTGTCGATCCAAAGGGAGCTAACAAAGTGTGCAAGCTCCAGCGATCCATTTATGGACTGGTGCAAGCCTCTCGGAGTTGGAATAAACGCTTTGATAGTGTGATCAAAGCATTTGGTTTTGCACAGACTTTTGTAGAAGCCTGTATTTACAAGAAAGTGAGTGGGAGCTCTGTAGCATTTCTGATATTATATGTAGATGACATATTGCTAATCGGAAATGATATAGAATTTCTGGATAGCATAAAAGGATACTTGAATAAGAGTTTTTCAATTAAATACCTCGGTGAAGCTGCTTACATATTGGGCATTAAGATCTATAGAGATAGATCAAGACACTTGATTGGACTTTCACAAAGCACATACCTTGACAAAGTTTTGAAGAAGTTCAAAATGGATCAAGCAAAGAAAGGATTCTTGCCTGTGTTACAAGGTGTGAAATTGAGTAAGACTCAATCCCCGACCAATGCAGAAGATAGAGAGAAAATGAAAGATGTTCCCTATGCTTCAGCCATAGGCTCTATCATGTATGCAATGCTGTGTACCAGACCTGATGCGTGTCTTGCTATAAGTCTAGCAGGGAGGTACCAAAGTAATCCAGGAGTGGATCACTGGACAGCGGTCAAGAACATCCTGAAATACCTGAAAAGGACTAAGGATATGTTTCTCATATATGGAGGTGACAAAGAGCTCATCGTAAATGGTTACATTGATGCAAGCTTTGACACTGATCCGGACGATTCTAAATCGCAAACCGGATACGTGTTTACATTAAACGGTGGAGCTGTCAGTTGGTGCAGTTCTAAACAAAGCGTTGTGGCGGGATCTACATGTGAAGCGCAGTACATAGCTGCTTCGGAAGCAGCAAACGAAGGAGTCTGGATGAAGGAGTTCATATCCGATCTAGGTGTCATACCTAGTGCATCGGGTCCAATGAAAATCTTTTGTGACAATACTGGTGCAATTGCCTTGGCAAAGGAATCCAGATTTCACAAGAGAACCAAGCACATCAAGAGACGCTTCAATTCCATCCGGGATCTAGTCCAGGTGGGAGACATAGAGATTTGCAAGATACATACGGATCTGAATATAGCAGGCCCGTTGACTAAGCCTCTTCCACGAGCAAAACATGATCAGCACCAAACCTCCATGGGTGTTAGAATCATTACTGTGTAATCTAGATTATTGACTCTAGTGCAAGTGGGAGACTGAAGGAAATATGCCCTAGAGGCAATAATAATGTTATTATTTTATTTCCTTATATTGTGATAAATGTTTATTATTCATGCTAGAATTGTATTATCCGGAAACATAATACTTGTGTGAATACATAGACAAACCAAACGTCACTAGTATGCCTCTACTTGACTAGCTCGTTAATCGAAGATGGTTATGTTTCCTAACCATAGACATATGTTGTCATTTGATTAATGGGATCACATCATTAGGATAATGATGTGATTGACATGACCCATTCCATTAGCTTAGCACCCGATCGTTTAATATGTTGCTATTGCTTTCTTCATGACTTATACATGTTCCTATGACTATGAGATTATGCAACTCCCGTTTGCCGGAGGAACACTTTGTGTGCTACCAAACGTCACAACGTAACTGGGTGATTATAAAGGAGCTCTACAGGTGTCTCCAAAGGTACATGTTGGGTTGGCGTATTTCGAGATTAGGATTTGTCACTCCGATTGTCGGAGAGGTATCTCTGGGCCCTCTCGGTAATGCACATCACATAAGCGTTGCAAGCATTACAACTAATGAGTTAGTTGCAAGATGATGTATTACGAAACGAGTAAAGAGACTTGCCGGTAACGAGATTGAACTAGGTATTGAGATACCGACGATCGAATCTCGGGCAAGTAACATACCGATGACAAAGGGAACAACGTATGTTGTTATGCGGTCTGACCGATAAAGATCTTCGTAGAATATGTGGGAGCCAATATGAGCATCTAGGTTCCGCTATTGGTTATTGACCGGAGACGTGTCTCGGTCATGTCTACATTGTTCTCGAACCCGTAGGGTCCGCACGCTTAAGGTTTTGATGACAGTTATATTATGAGTTTATGCATTTTGATGTACCGAAGTTTGTTCGGAGTCCCGGATGTGATCACGGACATGACGAGGAGTCTCGAAATGGTCGAGACATAAAGATTGATATATTGGAAGCCTATATTTGGATATCGAAAGTGTTCCGGGTGAAATCGGGATTTTACCGGAGTACCGGGAGGTTACCGGAACCCCCCGGGAGGTATATGGGCCTTAGTGGGCTTTAGTGGAAGAGAGGAAAGGTGGCCAGGGCTGGGCCACGCGCCCCTCCCCCCCTAGTCCGAATAGGACAAGGAGAGGGGGGCGGCGCCCCCTGCCCTCTCTCTCTCCTCTTTCCCCCTCCCAAATCCTATTCCAGCTAGGAAAGGGGGGGAATCCTACTCCCGGTGGGAGTAGGACTCCTCCTGGCGCGCCTTCCTCCTGGCCGGCCACACCTTCCCCTCCTCCTTTATATACGGGGGCAGGGGGCACCCCTAGACACACAAGTTGATCCACGTGATCATATTCTTAGCCGTGTGCGGTGCCCCCTTCCACCATAATCCTCGATAATATTGTAGCGGTGCTTAGGCGAAGCCCTGCGACGGTAGTACATCAAGATCGTCACCACGCCGTCGTGCTGATGGAACTCTTCCCCGACACTTTGCTGGATCGGAGTCCGGGGATCATCATCGAGCTGAACGTGTGCTAGAACTCGGAGGTGCCGTATTTTCGGTGCTTGATCGGTCGGGCCGTGAAGACGTACGACTACATCAACCGCGTTGTGCTAACGCTTCCGCTGTCGGTCTACAAGGGTACTGTAACGCCCTCGATGCGGATATAGCTCCCACGTGTCGAGGCACGACTTAGAGACATAACCGCATTGAAAGCAATGTCGCAAGCTAGGCAATCATTACAACATCCCATGTAATATATGATAAAAGGGGGAGATACATAGTTGGCTTACACTCGCCACGTCACATCAAAGTACATAAATAACATCCATCATACAAACACTCATGGCCCGACTACGGCGCCAAAATAGAAGAAAACCCAACATGCGACAAGGCCCTGAATCAAAACCCCAACTAGGCACCACTACTGATCATCGGGAAAGGAAACATAATAACGCTGAGAGTCCTCGTCGAACTCCCACTTGAGCTCGTACTCGTCACCTGGAGCGAAATCACCTGGTCCTGCATCTGGAATTATAGTATCTGTGAGCCACAGGGACTCAGCAATCTCGCACCCTCGCGATCAAGACTATTTAAGCTATAGGAATGGATAAGGCAAATATATGTGGAGCTGCAGCAAGCGACTAGCATATGTGGTGGCTAACTTATACGCAAAAGAGAGCGAGAAGAGGAGGCAAGCGCGAGCGAGAATCTAGAGGAACAACCTGCGCAAGCATAACCCCAACACCGTGTCCACTTCCCGGACTCCGCCGAGAAGAGGCCATCACGGTAACACACTCAGTTGATTCATTTTAATTAATTAAGGTTTATGTTATCTACAACCGGATATTAACAAATTCCCATCTGCCCATAACCGCAGGCACGGCTTTCGAAAGTTCAATCCCTGCAGGGGAGTCCCAACTTAGCCCATGACAAGCTCTCACGGTCAACGAAGGAATAGACCTCCACCCGAGACACACCGATCAGACTCGGTAACCCGGTACAACAAGACAATTCGACAGGTTAAAACAAGACCAGCAACACCACCCGCTGTGCCGACAAATCCCGATAGGAGCTGCACATATCTCGTTCTCAGGGCACACCGGATAAGCTAAGCGTACGGGAGCCAACGTAACCCAAGTTGCCGAGGGACGGCCCCGCACGATGCTCTAGTTTGGGCCAACACTCAGAGGAGCACTGGCCCGGGGGGGGGGGGGTAAAATAAGATGACCCTTGAGTCTGCAGAACCCAAGGGAAAGAAAAGGCTAGGTGTCAAATGGTAAGACCAATGTTGGGCATTGCTGGAAAAGCTTTAATCAAGGCGAACTATCAAGGGGTTCCCATTATAACCCAACCGCGTAAGGAACGCAAAATCCGGGAACATAACACCGATATGACGGAAACTAGGGCGGCAAGAGTGGAACAAAACACTAGGCGAGAGGCCGAGCCTTCCACCCTTTACCAAGTATATAGATGCATTAAGATAACATGGCAATATAATGATATCCCCAACAAGTAAATAAATGATGTTCCAACAAGGAACGGCCTCCAATCTTCACCTGCAACTAGCAACACTATAAGAGGGGCTGAGCAAAGCGGTAACATAGCCAAGCAACGGTTTGCTAGGACATGGTGGGTTAGAGGTTGACATAGCAATTAGGAGGCTGACAAGCAAAAGGTAGGCATCGAAGCATTGGCATAGCAAGAGCGAGCAAACTAGCATAGCAAAGATAGTAGTGATTTCGAGGGTATGATCATCTTGCCTGCACAGTTGTCAGAGTTGACTGGGTCCTCACAAGCAAACTTAACGGGCTCCTCGGTAGCGAACTCGTCTCCCGGCTCTACCCAACAAGACAAACAAGCAACAAGGATACAATCAACCACGTGCAAGACCAAGCAATATGATGAAATGATGATATGCTATATGGAATGCGATGCGGGATGCAAAATGCAAGATATGATAGGAAATGCATGAACGTGTCCTCAACTTGGAATTCCAAGGGTGCCACTGGATAGAGGGGATGAAAACGCTTGAAAACGATATAAAGATCATTGGAATCGGAGTTACGGTTTGGAAATGGCAAGCGTTTTAAGATATGACACCGGTCTGCGATTTACAGCAAGTAGGCATCTAAATGCAACGAAATGAACATGCTACAGCCACCAAACAAGACAATAAAATACATGGAAGGAATGCACACAAGATGCTTAACAAAAGACTAGCACTGAGCCACGGCCAAATCATCCATTAAGAGGTTCAAACAAGCATGGAAAAAACGCAAATGCAAAACAGATTCCAGACTTAGTGAAATTAACACTAGTCTGAAATTTCAGATCACGAAGCCCTCTTCGGAGCAGCAAAACAACATGGTACATAACCTGAACATGACAAGTAAGAACATGGCATGGAGCTACTCAACAAGCTTAACAAAAGTCCCAAAGTGACCTGGGGCCAAAAGGGATCACAAAATATATTAACGGGCACACGAACATAGCTAAAACACAATCAGTTTTCAGACTTAGTGAAAACTGAGACATGCTGAAATATAACTCACGAAGGCATGTAAACGAGCTCGATGCACTCACCACGGTACAAGTCATGGCAAGGCAGGCATACACACATTAATAAGGCACAAAATACAAGCTATACATGGAAAGAACAATGGCATAGCATGCACGGATCAACTACAACAACGCCGGCAAAATCGCAAACGAGTTGACGATCTGCCCAGATTCACCACGAAGCAAAAGTAGAGCTCGATTGACTCAAGCTACGGTGCTCCATAATTAAAAAAAAGACATGGATGGATAGATCATAACATGATTAACAAAACTCCTTTACTGATCATCCTCAAAAGAGGCACGGATCACTAGGAAACAAGCTGAACATATGGCATCATGAACTAAAATATCCCAGACTTAGTGAAAACAACTAAGTCCCTGAAAACAGATTTCCCGGGTGCCTCTCTTTGAAAGCTTGCACAAGTCACCAGAAACATCCTGAAAATGCATGGGTTGCACCTCTGGAAAGAAGACAAAATGCTTAACAAAACATATGAAGGACTCACAGGCATAGCATGCACACATTAATCATGGCAAAAATGACAAAAGTCTAAGATGAACTAGCAGATCTGACAATTAACTCACGAAGCCTCCTTCTAACAGCATTTTAGGCATCAAGATGAACTCGAATGAAAATGATGCAATGGTATGAAATGATGTACTCATCGAGGCGAAGATTTTGATATATAATATGTCCAAAACGGAGCTACGGATGCAAAGTTACGGGCGGTCAAAGTATAAATAAAAAACTAGGGTTAGGGACGAAAAAGTCAACCGAGATGAATTTCTCAGATCTAGATCCAGATCCGCACGGTTCCCGGTGCACGCCGGAGAACACTGTAGCAGCTCGCCGGAGACTTGCCGGAAATGGCGGGGACGGTGGCCGGAGCAGCCGGGCGGCGCCGGGGCGGTGGTCCGGCTCACCGGAGAGGCGGCGCGCGGGGCAGCGGGGCGGCGCCGGCCCGCGGCGGCGAGAGGCGGCCGGAGCGGAGGCCGGGGTCGGGCGAGGTGGCGGCGGTGCCGGCCGGCGAGGGGAGTGGCGGCGCGGCGGATCGGCGTCGGAGGAGAAGGCGCGGGCGGCGGCGCGCGAAGAGACGGGCTCGGGGGCCGGCTTTGGGCCTCCCGGGCCGGCTGGCGGCGGCGGCGGTTGGTGTGGCCGGCTGCCACGTGTCAGGCGGCGGGTGGCTGCGGGCGTCGGCGGACGTGTCCGGCTAGGCCCCGGACATGTCCGTCGGCGCGGATCTGTTTTTTTTAAGAACTAGGGTTTCGAGGGGGGAGGAGAGATCCGAAAATGGAGGGGGCTATTTATAGGCATAGAGGGAGCTAGGAGAGTCCAAATGAGGTGCGGTTTTCGGCCACGCGATCGTGATCGAACGCTCTAGGACATGGATCAGAGTTTGGTGGGTTTTGGGCCAAATTTGAGGGGTGTTGGGCTGCAACACACACGAGGCCTTTTCGGTCCCTCGGTTAACCGTTGGAGTATCAAACGAAGTCCAAATGATACGAAACTTGACAGGCGGTCTACCGGTAGTAAACCAAGGCTGCTTGACAAGTCTCGGTCCAATCCGGAAATGTTTAATCCGCACACACGAAAGAAAGCTAGAAATGGCCACCGGAGGAGAACGAAGCGCCGGAATGCAAAACGGACAACGGGGAAAATGCTCGGATGCATGAGATGAACACGTATGCAAATGCAATGCACATGATGGCATGATATGAGATGCATGAAAAACGAAAACAACACACGGAGACAAAACCCGAACCCGAGGAAATAAATATAACTTAACGCCGGAAACGGCAAGAGTTGGAGTACAAATAGGGAAAGTTACATCCGGGGTGTTACAACACTCCACCACTACGAAAAGATCTCGTCCCGAGATCTAGAACTGAAAGAACTCCGGGTACTC
This sequence comes from Triticum urartu, assembly GCF_003073215.2. Classification (NCBI taxonomy): domain Eukaryota; kingdom Viridiplantae; phylum Streptophyta; class Magnoliopsida; order Poales; family Poaceae; genus Triticum; species Triticum urartu. The sequence goes on from NC_053028.1 coordinate 233,745,363, forward strand.
AGAACGGAGGTGATCCTCGCGTTCCCAGGTAGCTTCACGGTCGGAATGGTGAGACCACTTTACTTTGAGAAATTTGATTGACTTGTTGCGAGTCTTGCGTTCAGTCTCTTCGAGAATAGCAACTGGGTGCTCACGATAGGAGAGATCTTCTTGGAGCTCAATGTCGTCGAAGTTGACGGTGCGGTTAGGAGTCTTGAAGCACTTTCGAAGCTGAGAGACATGGAACACGTCATGAACATTTGCAAAGTTTGAAGGAAGCTCGAGTTGATAGGCGAGGTCGCCTCTCTTGCTGACAATCTTGAAAGGTCCCATGTATCTAGGGGCAAGCTTCCCTTTGATACCAAAGCGACGAGTACCTTTCATAGGAGAGACACGGAGGTAAACATGATCTCCGATCTCGAAAGCCAAATCACGGTGCTTACTATCATAGTAGCTCTTCTGGCGGGATTGGGCTGCTTTGAGGTTATCACGAATGACTTTGCACATTTCTTCTGCCTCTGTGATTAAGTCATTACCCAGCAGCTGGCGTTCACCGGTTTCAGACCAGTTGAGAGGGGTACGGCACTTCCTGCCATACAGAATTTCAAATGGGGCCTTGCCTGAACTTGCTTGAAAACTGTTGTTATAGGAGAATTCAGCATAAGGAAGACAATCCTCCCACTTCATGCCGAAGGAGATCACACAAGCCCTGAGCATATCTTCAAGAATCTGGTTGACACGCTCGACTTGACCGCTTGTTTGAGGATGGAAAGCAGTGCTGAAGCGGATGTTGGTGCCCAAGGCCTTCTAAAAAGAATCCCAAAACTTCGAGGTAAAGATGCTGCCACGGTCTGAAGAGATCACTTGAGGAATACCGTGCAGAGAGACAATGCGAGAGGTATAGAGTTCCGCCAATTGAGCTGCAGTGATCGAATCTTTGATAGGCAGAAAGTGAGCCACTTTGGTGAGCTTGTCGATGACAACAAATATAGAATCATTGCCATGCTTGGACTTTGGAAACCCAGTCACGAAGTCCATTTCAATGTGGTCAAACTTCCATTCTGGAATGGCAAGAGGTTGGAGGAGACCAGCTGGCCTTTGGTGTTCTGCCTTCACTCTTCTGCAGACATCACATTCATTCACGAATTGAGCGATCTCGCGCTTCATTCGAGTCCACCAATAAGCTTGCTTGAGGTCCTGATACATCTTCGTACTCCCAGGGTGGATGGAGAGGAGAGAATTGTGAGCCTCGTTCATGATCACCTTACGAAGTTCACCTTTGGGCACAACAATACGATCCTCGAAGAAGAGAGTGTCCTTGTCATCAAGGCGGTAGCACTTGTACTTGGACTGACTCTTGGCAATCCCAATCTTCACCTTTTTCACCATAGCATCAAGAAGTTGGGCTTGGCGAATCTGGTCTTCTAAGGTAGGAGAGACTTGAAGGTTGGCAAGGAAACCTTGAGGAACAACTTGCAGATTAAGCTTGCGGAAAGCTTCACAAAGCTCGGGTTGATAAGGCTTGAGAATCAGACTGTTGCAGTAAGCCTTTCTGCTCAAAGCGTCAGCAATCACATTGGCCTTGCCTGGAGTATACTCGATACTCGGATTATACTCTTGAATCATTTCGACCCATCGAGTTTGTCTTAGGTTGAGATTAGGCTGAGTGAAGATGTACTTGAGGCTCTTGTGATCAGTGAAAATGTCCACTTTTCTTCCCAATAGAAGATGTCTCCAAGTCAAAAGAGCATGCACAACTGCCGCCAACTCGAGATCGTGAGTGGGGTAGTTCTTCTCATTAGGCTTCAACTGGCGAGGTGTATAAGCAACCACTTTCTTCTCTTGCATCAATACTGCGCCAAGACCTTGGAGAGAGGCATCACAAATGACCTCGTACGGCTTGGATTCATCAGGTGGAGTCAGAACTGGAGCAGTGATCAACTTCTCTTTCAAAGTGTTGAAAGAAATATCACACTCCGGAGACCAAACGTACTTGACGTGCTTCTGAAGAAGATTTGAGAGAGGCTTCGCGGTCTTAGAAAAGTTTTCAACGAATCTTCAACAGTAGCTTGCGAGACCGAGAAAACTACAGAGTTGCTTCACATTCTGAGGAGGTTCCCAATTCACAATTGTGAAAACCTTCTCGGGATTCATGGAAATGCCCTTGGCAGAGATGATATGACCAAGATAAAGAACCTCATCGAGCCAAAATTCACACTTGGAGAACTTGGCGTAGAACTGATGTTCCCTGAGCTTATCAAGAACCAAACGCAAGTGCTTGGCATGATCTTCCTTATTCTTGGAGAAAACCAGAATGTCATCGAGATAGACCAAAACAAAGTCATTGGTGTAGGCGTTGAAGATGAAATTCATCATGCGAGAGAACGTCGGAGGAGCGTTGGCGAGGCCAAAAGACATGACAGTGTATTCATATGAACCAAAGCTTGTTCTGAATGCTGTCTTGGGAATATCTTCTTCACGAATGCGAATCTGGTGATAACCCATACGGAGATCAAGCTTGGAGAATACTTGGGCACCTTGGAGTTGCTCGAACAGCTCATTAATGTTGGGAAGTGGGTATTTGTTCTTGATGGTCTTCTTGTTCACTGGACGGTAATCAACACAAAGTCGGTCCGTTCCATCCTTCTTCTTCACAAAAAGAACACCACAACCCCACGGAGAAGTACTAGGCCGAATGAGACCCATTCTTTCTTGCTCATCGAGTTGCTTCTTCAGCTCCTTCAACTCTTCAGGTCCGAGCTTGTAAGGACGTTTGCACACAGGTTCCGTGCCAGGCTCAAGTTCAATAACGAATTCAACTAGCCGGTGTGGAGTCATTCCTGGGAGCTCTTCTGGAAAGACGTCTTGATATTCGCAAACGACTGGAATTTGCGAAATAGCGTCCAATTCACCCTTCTCATTGAGAGAAAACAGACGGATAGTATTATCCCGAGCGGCAAAGACAATTACATCCTCAGACGAATGAGTCAATTGAATCTGTCTGGCTGCACAATCAAGCTGAGCCTTGTGCTTAGAAAGCCAATCCATCCCGAGAATAAGATCAATATCCGAGTTACCAAGAACCATTGGAGAAGCCAGAAACTTGAAATCACCCATCATGATAGAAACATCCGGAACTATTGAAGTAGCCCTCATAGACTTAGCCAGGGAAACCACTCCCATAGGTTTACCCAACATTTGTGAAACGAAGTCATGCTTGGAAACAAATGATCTTGACATGAAACAATGCGATGCACCAGAGTCAAAAAGTACTTTTGCTGGAAAAGAGTTAACTGGAAAGTTACCCATGATCACATCTGATGAGTCCTCTGCCTGAGCTGCATTCATCAAATTCACCTTGGCATGCTTGGGGTTATGCTTGACCACAGCTGTACTTGCCGATCTGACAGGAGGAGGAGGAAGACGCCTCTGGTTGAAACACTTGTTGGCATAGTGACCCTTCTGTTGGCACTTGTTGCACGTGACCTCTGAAAGCGGACGGTGATACGGAGCACTCGATCTTGGAGCTTGAGACGAAGTCTTGTTCTGAAAGCCTGGGTTGGGTGGGTGGGAAGAACCACTACCACCTTTGCTCTTCTGCTGATACGGCTGACGGAACGGAGGAGGAGGAAGCCAAAACTTCTGCTGCTTGGCCACTTGAGTAGAGGAAGAAGGAGTAACATCTCTGACTCGCTTCCTGGAAGCATCACACCTCAACTGAGCAGCCTCTTGCTTCAGTGCCATGTTGTAGAACTCATCGTATCTCAAGGGCTCAAAGAGAACAAGAGCGAGCTGAATATCTTCTCTGAGACCACCCCTAAACTGATATATCATGCTCTTCTCATCAGGCACGTCCTGCTTGGCAAAGCGGGCAAGCTTCTGGAACAATTTGTTGTAGTCATAGACAGACAAAGAGCCTTGCTTCAGATTGCAGAATTCCTCACGCTTGCTTTCAACCACGCTCTGCGGAATGTGATGAGCTCGGAAATCTCGACGGAAATCATCCCAAGTGATAACACGTCCACCTTTGGAATCCTTGTACTGCTGGAACCATTCTGCTGCCTGATCTTTGAGTTGGAAGGAAGCGAACTTGACAAAGTCCTTAGGCCTGACGTTGCTGCACTCGAAATGCTTACACAGATCCACAAGCCAATCGTCAGCATCGGTTGCCTCAACACAATTGCTGAAAATCTTTGGCCCATTAGCAAGGAACTGGTTGAGTGTAGCAAAGTGACTCTGATTGCTGCCTTGATTCCCTTGACTGCCTTGATTGCGCTCTTGGAGAATTTGCATGATCAGCTGAGTGTTTGCATTGGTTGCGGCCATCACAGCTTGCCATGCCTCTCGAGGAGGTGGAGGCGGTGGCGGATCTTGATTCTGGTTCTGACTGGTGCTCTTAGCGGGAGCCATCCTGAAGAGGTTGACCACCATTAGCACATTGACAGATAAATATTGAAGCTGAATCCAACGGAATGAAAATTGCAACATATAGTCTTCACATCCGAACAAAATGAACGAATGCATTCCTCTTCAAATGGTCACATATCCATAAATTGAGAAGCCACGTAGAATTAAGGTAGAGAAATAAATCAACAAGGTACGGATCAAGAACGAATAATCGATAAGAAATCCCAATCTCAAACCAATATCCGTGGAAGAAGAACTAGAGCTACTAGAATTCCCACCTATGAAACTCCCGAACTTTTCCGGTTATGCAATCAGGTGTTGGGGATACAGGGGAAGCATAATATCTCACCCAAACTAGCAAATCCTACATCCAGCTGTATCCATCCTTCAACACATAACCAAGAAAACTTCGGAAACCATCTACCTCAACCTTCGAAAAGCATCCGTTATACAAGTTATGGCGATACTCCCGAACTCCCGCCCCAGTACTGGGTGGCGTCGAGGTTATCTCACCAACGAACTGCATAAAAGAGATTTTCGATGTCGGCGAACATATCTCAAGTATTCCAGAACTGCAACGATAAAATTATGATGACAACACCTCAGAGCTCAACTCCCTGGGACACTTCCACTAAACCCCTGACAGGAGGCACCAAGACAGTATTCTCATCATAATCCATCGGAACAAATCCAAGATACTCGCATGATCCTAAATTTTTTTTAGTGAAATTTGAGAAGAGAAGAGTCAAAACTCTACGTCAGGATGCCTTACCAGAGCGATGAGGAGACTGGGAAGTAAAAAGAATTCCTAACTCTCCGATATATAATTCCTAAATGACTCAAAACATTTTTTTCTAGACACAACTCGGCTGCTAAAAACGATCAAGCAATGGGGCTCCTAAGGTCGGGGAAGGCTCTGATTACCAACTTGTAACGCCCTCGATGCGGCTATAGCTCCCACGTGTCGAGGCACGACTTAGAGACATAACCGCATTGAAAGCAATGTCGCAAGCTAGGAAATCATTACAACATCCCATGTAATATATGATAAAAGGGGGAGATACATAGTTGGCTTACACTCGCCACGTCACATCAAAGTACATAAATAACATCCATCATACAAACACTCATAGCCCGACTACGACGCCAAAATAGAAGAAAACCCAACATGCGACAAGGCCCTGAATCAAACCCCAACTAGGCACCACTACTGATCATCGGGAAAGGAAACATAATAACGCTGAGAGTCCTCGTCGAACTCCCACTTGAGCTCGTACTCGTCACCTGGAGCGAAATCACCTGGTCCTGCATCTGGAATTATAGTATCTGTGAGCCACAGGGACTCAGCAATCTCGCACCCTCGCGATCAAGACTATTTAAGCTTATAGGAAGGATAAGGCAAATATATGTGTAGCTGCAGCAAGCGACTAGCATATGTGGTGGCTATCTTATACGCAAAAGAGAGCGAGAAGAGGAGGCAAAGCACGAGCGAGAAGCTATAAGAACAACCTGCGCAAGCATAACTCCAACACTGTGTCCACTTCCCGGACTCCGCCGAGAAGAGGCCATCACGGTAACACACTCAATTGATTCATTTTAATTAATTAAGGTTTATGTTATCTACAACCGGATATTAACAAATTCCCATCTGCCCATAACCGCGGGCACGGCTTTCGAAAGTTCAATCCCTGCAGTGGAGTCCCAACTTAGCCCATGACAAGCTCTCACGGTCAGCGAAGGAATAGACCTCCACCCGAGACACACCGATCAGACTCGGTAACCCGGTACAACAAGACAATTCGACAGGTTAAAACAAGACCAGTAACACCACCCGCTGTGCCGACAAATCCCGATAGGAGCTGCACATATCTTGTTCTCAGGGCACACTGGATAAGCTAAGCGTACGGGAGCCAACGTAACCCAAGTTGCCGAGGGACGGCCCCGCACGGTGCTCTAGTTTGGGCCAACACTCAGAGGAGCACTGGCCCGGGGGGGGGGGGGGAAAATAAAGGCTAGGTGGCAAATGGTAAGACCAATGTTGGGCATTGCTGGAAAAGCTTTAATCAAGGCGAACTATCAAGGGGTTCCCATTATAACCCAACCGCGTAAGGAACGCAAAATCCGGGAACATAACACCGATATGACGGAAACTAGGGCGGCAAGAGTGGAACAAAACACTAGGCGAGAGGCCGAGCCTTCCACCCTTTACCAAGTATATAGATGCATTAAGATAACATGCAATATAATGATATCCCAACAAGTAAATAAATGATGTTCCAACAAGGAACGGCCTCAATCTTCACCTGCAACTAGCAACACTATAAGAGGGGCTGAGCAAAGCGGTAACATAGCCAATCAACGGTTTGCTAGGACAAGGTGGGTTAGAGGTTGACATGGCAATTAGGAGGCTGACAAGCAAAAGGTAGGCATCGTAGCATTGGCATAGCAAGAGCGAGCAAACTAGCATAGCAAAGATAGTAGTGATTTCGAGGGTATGATCATCTTGCCTGCACAGTTGTCAGAGTTGACTGGATCCTCACAAGCAAACTCAACGGGCTCCTCGGTAGCGAACTCGTCTCCCGGCTCTACCCAACAAGACAAACAAGCAACAAGGATACAATCAACCACGTGCAAGACCAAGCAATATGATGAAATGATGATATGCTATATGGAATGCGATGCGGGATGCAAAATGCAAGATATGACAGGAAATGCATGAACCTGGCCTCAACTTGGAATTCCAAGGGTGCCACTGGATAGAGGGGATGAAATCGCTTGAAAACGATATAAAGATCATTGGAATCGGAGTTACGGTTTGGAAATGGCAAGCGTTTTAAGATATGACACCGGTCTGCGATTTACAGCAAGTAGGCATCTAAATGCAATGAAATGAACATGCTACAGCCACCAAACAAGACAAAAAAATACATGGCAGGGATGCAAAAAGATTCTTAACAAAAGACTAGCACTGAGCCACGGCCAAATCATCCATTAAGAGGTTCAAACAAGCATGGCAAAAACGCAAATGCAAAACAGATTCCAGACTTAGTGAAATTAACACTAGTCTGAAATTTCAGATCACGAAGCCCTCTTCGGAGCAGCAAAACAACATGATACATGACCTGAACATGACAAGTAAGAACATGGCATGGAGCTACTCAACAAGCTTAACAAAAGTCCCAAAGTGACCTGGGGCCAAAAGGGATCACAAAATATATTAACGGGCACACGAACATAGCTAAAACACAATCAGTTTTCAGACTTAGTGAAAACTGAGACATGCTGAAATATAACTCACGAAGGCATGTAAACGAGCTCGATGCACTCACCACGGTGCAAGTCATGGCAAGGCAGGCATACACCATTAAGAAGGCACAAAATACAAGCTAGACATGGCAAGAACAATGGCATAGCATGCACGGATCAACTACAACAACGCCGGCAAAATCGCAAACGAGTTGACGATCTGCCCAGATTCACCACGAAGCAAAAGTAGAGCTCGATTGACTCAAGCTATGGTGCTCCATAATTTGCAAACAAAGACATGGATGGATAGATCATAACATGAATAACAAAACTCCTTTACTGATCATCCTCAAAAGAGGCACGGATCACTAGGAAACAAGCTGAACATATGGCATCATGAACTAAAATATCCCAGACTTAGTGAAAACAACTAAGTCCCTGAAAACAGATTTACCGGGTGCCTCTCTTTGCAAGCTTGCACAAGTCACCACACACATCCTAAAAATGCATGGGTTGCACCTCTGGAAAGAAGACAAAATGCTTAACAAAACATATGAAGGACTCACAGGCATAGCATGCACACAATAATCATGGCAAAAATGACAAAAGTCTAAGATGAACTAGCAGATCTGACAATTAACTCACGAAGCCTCCTTCTAACAGCATTTTGGGCATCAAGATGAACTCAAATGAAAATGATGCAATGGAATGAAATGATGTACTCGTCGAGACGAACATTTTGATATATATATGTCCAAACGGAGCTACGGATGCAAAGTTACGGGCGGTCAAAGTATGCATAAAAAACTAGGGTTAGGGACGAAAAAGTCAACCGAGATGAATTTCTCAGATCTGGATCAGATCGCACGTTCCGATGCACGCCGGAGAACACTGTAGCAGCTCGCCGGAGACTTGCCGGAAATGGCGGGACGGCGGCCGGAGCAGCGGGGCCGGGGCGGTGGTCCGGCTCACCGGAGAGGCGGCGCGCGGGGCAGCGGGGCGGCGCCGGCCCGCGGCGGCGAGGGGCGGCCGGAGCGGAGGCCGGAGGTCGGGCGAGGTGGCGGCGGTGCCGGACCGGCGAGGGCGGCGGCGCGGCGGATCGGCGTCGGAGGAGAAAGGCGCGGGCGGCGGCGCGCGAAGAGACGGGCTCGGGGGCCGGCTTCGGGCCTCCCGGGCCGGCTGGCGGCGGCGGCGGTTGGTGTGGCCGGCTGCCACGTGTCAGGCCGTGGGTGGCTGCGGGCGTCGGCGGACGTTGTCCGCTAGGCCGGACACGTCCGTCGGTGCGGATCTTTTTTTTTAGAACTAGGGTTTCGAGGGGGAGGAGAGATCCGAAAATGGAGGGGGCTATATATAGGCATAGAGGGAGCTAGGAGACTCCAAATGAGGTGCGGTTTTCGGCCACGCGATCGTGATCGAACGCTCTAGGACATGGATCAGAGTTTGGTGGGTTTTGGGCCAAATTTGAGGGGTGTTGGGCTGCAACACACACGAGGCCTTTTCGGTCCCTCGGTTAACCGTTGGAGTATCAAACGAAGTCCAAATGATACGAAACTTGACAGGCGGTCTACCGGTAGTAAACCAAGGCCGCTTGACAAGTCTCGGTCTAATCCGGAAATGTTTAATCCCCACACACGAAAGAAAGCTAGAAATGGCCACCGGAGGAGAACGAAGCGCCGGAATGCAAAACGGACAACGGGGAAAATGCTCGGATGCATGAGATGAACACGTATGCAAATGCAATGCACATGATAACATGATATGATATGCATGAAAAATGAAAACAACACACGGAGACAAAATCCGAACCCGAGGAAATAAATATAACTTAACGCCAGAAACGGCAAGAGTTGGAGTACCAATAGGGAAAGTTACATCCGGGGTGTTACAGGTACGTAGGTCACACTCTCCCCTCTCGTTGCTATGCATCACCATGATCTTGCGTGTGCGTAGGAAAATTTTGAAATTACTACGTTCCCCAACACCATCTAGCTACTAACTATGGACCCGAAGGTCTGAGGTAAACTACTCACACTTCATCGGAGAGGCTATGATGATGTAGAAGCCCTCCGTGATGACGGCCCTCTCCGGCGGAGATCCGGAACAGGCCCCAAGATGGGATCTCATGGATACAGAAAGTTGCGGCGGTGGAATTAGGTTTTCGGTTCCTGTTCTGATCATTTGGGGGTACGTAGGTACATATAGGAGGAAGGAGTGCGTCGGTGGAGCTCCGAGGGGGGCACGAGGCAGGGGGCGCGCCCTAGGGGGGGCGCCCCCACCCTCGTGACCGCCTCTTTGACTCCTTGGAGTAGGGTCCAAGTCTCCTGGATCATGTTCGGTGAGAAAATCACGTTCCCGAAGGTTTTATTCCGTTTGGACTCCGTTTGATATTCCGTTTCTTCGAAACACTGAAATAGGCAAAAAAACAGCAATTCTGGGCTGGGCCTCCGGTTAATAGGTTAGTCCAAAAAATAATATAAAAGTGGAAAATAAAGCCCAATATAGTCCAAAACAGTAGATAATATAGCATGGAGCAATCAAAAATTATAGATACGTTGGAGACGTATCAGGCATCCCCAAGCTTAATTCCTGCTCGTCCTCGAGTAGGTAAATGATAAAAAGAGAATTTTTGATGCGGAGTGCTACTTGGCATAATTTCAATGCAAATCTTCTTAATTGTGATATGAATATTCAGATTCGAAAGATTCAAGACAAAAGTTTATATCGACATAAAAATAATAATACTTCAAGCATACTAACAAAGCAATTATGTCTTCTCAAAATAACATGGCCAAAGAAAGTTATCCCTACAAAATCATATAGTCTGGCTATGCTCTATCTTCACCACACAAAATATTTAAATCATGCACAACCCGGATGACAAGCCAAGCAATTGTTTCATACTCTAACTTTTTCAAAACTTTTTCAATCTTCACGCAATACATGAGCGTGAGCCATGGATATAACACTATAGGTGGAATAGAATATGGTGGTTGTGGAGAAGACAAAAAGGAGAAGATAGTCTCACATCAACTAGGCGTATCAACGTGCTATGGAGATGCCCATCAATATGTATCAATGTGAGTGAGTAGGGATTGCCATGCAACGGATGCACTAGAGCTATAAGTATATGAAAGCTCAAAAAGAAACTAAGTGGGTGTGCATCCAACTTGCTTGCTCATGAAGACCTAGGGCAATTTGAGGAAGCCCATCATTAGAATATACAAGCCAAGTTATATAATGAAAGATTCCCACCAGTATATGAAAGTGATAACATGAGAGACTCTCTACTATGAAGATCATGGTGCTACTTTGAAGCACAAGTGTGGTAAGAGGATAGTAACATTGTCCCTTCTCTCTTTTTCTCTCATTTTTTTATTTTTTTATTTGGGCCTTTTTTATTTTTTATGGCCTCTTTTTATTTTGGCTTATTTGGCCTCTTTTATTTATTCTTCGTCCGGAGTCTCATCCCGACTTGTGGGGGAATCATAGTCTCCATCATTCTTTCCTCGCTGGGACAATGCTCTAATAATGATGATCATCACACTTTAATTTTTCTTACAACTCAACAATTACAACTCAATACTTAGAACAAAATATGACTCTATATGAATGCCTCCGGCGGTGTACCGGGATATGCAATATGACAATGATGAATGTGTCATGATAAACGGGACGGTGGAAAGTTTCATGGCAATATATCTTAGAATGGCTATGGAAATACCATAATAGGTAGGTATGGTGGCTGTTTTGAGGAAGGTATATGGTAGGTGTATGATACCGGCGAAAAGTGCGTGGTATTAGAGAGGCTAGCAAAGGTGGAAGGGTGAGAGTGCGTATAATCCATGGACTCAACATTAGTCATAAAGAACTCATATACTTATTGCAAAAATCTAGAAGTTATCAAAGCAAAGTATTACGCGCATGCACCTAGGGGGATAGATTGGTAGGAAAAGACCATCGCTCGTCCCCGACCGCCACTCATAAGGAAGACAATCAATAAATAAATCATGCTCCGACTTCATCACATAACGGTTCACCATACGTGCATGCTACGGGAATCACAAACTTTAACACAAGTATTCTTTAAATTAACAAATACTCAACTAGCATGACTTTAATATTATCACCTCCATATCTCAACACAATTATCATGCTTCAATCTTTTCTTAGTATTCAACACACTCAAAAGAAAGTTTCACAAATCTTGAATACCAAGCATATTATTATTAAGCAAATTACCATGCTATTAAGAGACTCTCAAAACACTTTAAGTGAAGCATGAGAGATCAATAGTTTATTTAAAACAAATCCACCACCATTCTCTAAAAGATCTAAGTGAAGCACATAGAGCAAAATTATAACGCTCAAAAGATATAAGTGAAGCACATAGAGCAAAACTACATAGCTCAAAAGATATAAGTGAAGCACATAGAGTATTCTATCAAATTTTAATTCATGTATGGCTCTCTCAAAAGGTGTGTACAGCAAGTATGATTGTGGCATACTAAGACACAAATACAAAAATAATACAAGACGCTCCAAGCAAAACACATATCATGTTGGTGAATAAAAATATAGCTCCAAGTATATTACCGATGGAAGTGGACGAAAGAGGGGATGCCTTCCGAGGCATCCCCAAGCTTTGACTTTTTGGTGTCCTTGGATTATATTGGGGGTTCCATGGGCATCCCCAAGCTTAGGCTCTTGCCACTCCTTGTTCCACAATCCATCAAAAGAATTCACCCAAAACTTGAAAACTTCACAACACAAAACTTAAAGTAGAAAACTCGTGAGCTCCGTTAGCGAAAGAAAACAAAAGGCCACTTCAAGGTACTGTAATGAACTCATTATTTATTTATATTGGTGTTAAACCTACTGTATTCCAACTTCTCTATGGATTATAAACTATTTTACTAACCATAGATTCATCAAAATAAGCAAACAACACACGAAAAACAGAATCTGTCAAAAACAGAACAGTCTGTAGTAATCTGTAGCTAGCGCAAGATCTGGAACCTCAAAAATTCTAAAATAAATAGATGGACGTGAGGAATTTATATATTAATCATCTGAAAAAAGAATTAACTAAATATGCACTTTCCAAATAAAAACAGCAGCAGTTCTTGTGAGCGCTAAAGTTTCGGTTCTTTTACAGCAAGATATCAAGACTTACCCCAAGTCTTCCCAACGGTTCTACTTGGCACAAACACTAATTAAACACAAAAAACACAACCTAAACAGAGGATAGATAAATTATTTATTACTAAACAGGAGCAAAAAGCAAGGAATACAAATAAAATTGGGTTGCCTCCCAACAAGTGCTATCGTTTAATGCCCCTAGCTAGGCATGAAAAGCAAGGATAGATCTAGGTATTGCCATCTTTGGTAGCCAATCCATAAGTGGCTCTCATAATAGATTCATAAGGTAATTTAATTTTCTTTCTAGGAAAGTGTTCCATGCCTTTCCTTAACGTAAATTGGAATCTAATATTTCCTTCCTTCATATCAATAATTGCACCAATCATTTTAAGGAAAGGCCTACCAAGAATAATAGGACATGAAGGATTGCAATCTATGTCAAGAACAATAAAATCTATGGGCACATAATTCCTATTTGCAACAATAAGAACATCATTAATTCTTCCATAGGTTATTAATTCTTCCCATACGTTTCTTAATAGTGGAATCCGCAAGGTGCAAGTTTAGAGAGCAATCATCAAAATCACGGAAACCTAACAAATCGCACAAAGTCTTTGGAATCGTGGAAACACTAGCACCCAAATCACACAAAGCATAACATTCATGATCTTTAATTTTAATTTTAATAGTAGGTTGTCACTCATCATAAAGTTTTCTAGGGATAGAGACTTCTAATTCAAGTTTTTCTTCACAAGATTGCATCAAGGCATCAACGATATGTTTAGTGAACGCTTTATTTTGACTATAAGCGTGAGGAGAATTTAGCACGGATTGCAAAAAGGAAATACAATCAATCAAAGAGAAATTTTCATAATTAAATTCCTTGAAATCCAAAATAGTGGGTTTAGCAACATCTATGGTTTTAATTTCTTCAATCCCAATTTCATCAATTTTAGCATCAAGATCTAAAAACTCCAAATTCTTGGAACGTCTTGTAGGTAAAGGTGGATCATAATAAGTCCCATCATTATTAAGATTCATATTGCAAAACAAAGATTTAATAGGGGACAAATCAATAACTTTTAGATCTTCATCTTTATTTTCATAGGAACTAGAAGAACACGCTCTTATAAAGGCATCTTTCTTAGCACGCATCCTAGCAGTTCTTTCTTTGCACTCATCAATGGAAATTCTCATGGCTTTGAGAGACTCATTGATATCATGCTTAGGTGGAATAGATCTAAGTTTCAAAGAATCAACATCAAGAGAAATTCTATCAACGTTCCTAGCCAACTCATCAATCTTAAGCAATTTTTCTTCAATCAAAGCATTGAAATTCTTTTGCGAAGTAATAAATTCTTTAATATTAGATTCAAAATCAGAGGGCATCTTATTATAATTTCCATAAGAATTGTTGTTTTTATTAGATAATTTATGAAAAAAAAAAAAAAAAAAAAAAAAAAAAATGAATTGCTTGTAGGGAATACGTAAAATTAGAGGATTACTAGCAGATAAGCGTCTAGATTAAATTCCAATCGTAATACGAAGCTTACCTCTTCAACCTCTACTCAAGAGGAATTGTTCTAAACCACCACACTACAAAATAAGACTTTACAACGAGTAGATTCTTCATTTAGTTATCAAGTTGGGGAGAGAAAAGAGGATGGTAGCATTTGCATCGAAAGTACAAGGGCTCAATTCTTTAAGATATCCATTAAGAGAAGAGTAGACACGTTTAATGACCTCTCATCCATTTGCCATAATTCGTATCATAAAAATTGCGGCAATTTCTAACATGATCGGCCACTTTACTTAAGCATCGACTACGGAATAAAGTGAGAAAGTACATCATCAACTAAAGTCAACTCTCTTAACTATGTCGAACAAACGCTTTCGTCTCAAAATAAGGTCGGAATGCCTTTTGTAGACCACAAACCAGATAACGATAATTACTCAATTTCGGCTCAGCGGCAGTCTTCTCTTGAAGACCATTTGTGCAATGGAAAAATACGATCTTCCATGTGAGTAGCCATAATAAAGGAATATGCCTAGAGGCAATAAAGTAAATGTTATTATATATTTCCTTATATCATGATAAATGTTTATTATTCATGCTAGAATTGTATTAACCGGAAAAAACTTAGTACATGTGTGAATACATAGACAAAATAGTGTCCCTAGTATGCCTCTACTTGACTAGCTCGTTAATCAAAGATGGTTAAGTTTCCTAACCATAGACATGTGTTGTCATTTGATGAATGGATCACATCATTAGAGAATGATGTGATGGACATGACCCATCCATTAGCTTAGCATAATGATCGTTTAGTTTTATTGCTATTGCTTTCATCATGACTTATACATGTTCCTCTGACTATGAGATTATGCAACTCCCAAATACCGGAGGAACACCTTGTGTGCTATCAAATGTCACAACGTAACTGGGTGATTATAAAGATGCTCTACAGGTGTCTCCGATGGTGTTTGTTGAGTTGGCATAGATCAAGATTAGGATTTGTCACTCCGTGTATCGGAGAGGTATCTCTGGGCCCTCTCGGTAATGCACATCACTATAAGCCTTGCAAGCAATGTGACTAATGAGTTAGTTGCGGATGATGCATTACGGAAAACGAGTAAAGAGACTTGCCGGTAACGAGATTGAACTAGGTATTGATGATACCGAAGATCGAATCTCGGGCAAGTAACATACTGGATGACAAAGGGAATAACGTATGTTGTTATGCGGTTTGACCGATAAAGATCTTCGTAGAATATGTAGGAACCAATATGAGCATCCAGGTTCACTCTATTGGTTATTCGACCGAGATGTGTCTCTGTGAGTCTCGGTCCATGTCTAATAAGACTTAAAAACATAATACTACACATCATGGTGACATATTGTTCGGGTTGCCCGAATGCCTAAAACTATATAATTTCTGTACTTTCATACTTATGACACTTCTATGACAGATAATTGTGACAATACCCCTAAGAGTTTATCCTTAACAACAGGAGATGGGGTAAGTGGAATTGTCCTACTTCTATAAGAGCGAGAAAAATGCGATGGACGAGAGAAAAGGATGGGCTTTTTCATCACTGGCGGGCCGGAGATGCAACTATCCTAAAATGAATTCTTTGGGACTGTCCAGACCGGAAAAAACTCCTGTAGTAAGGAGAGAAGCTACGGGCTGTAAAATATCTGCGGGCAAACGTCCCCGTCCTACCGCTGGGTTGTCGGGGGCTGAGCCGATGCGCATTTCTCTCGTACGTACGTGTAACGCCTCCGATGCCGGCTATATCTATCGACGTGGAAATCTAGCGAAGCAGACTTATGAGGCATACGCAATTGAAGCCTGTCGCATGCGGCTATATCTCCCACGTGTCGAAGCACGACTTAGAGGCATAAACCGCATTGAAAGCAATGTCGCAAGTGAGGTAATCTTCGCAAACAACCCATGTAATACAATAAGGGAAAAGATACATAGTTGGCTTACAATCGCCACTTCACACAATTACATGAATAAAGCATTACATCAACCAGATACAATCAAGGTCCGACTACGGAACCAAAATAAAAGAAGGACCCCAAATGCGACAAAGGTCCCCGATCGACCCCAACTGGGCTCCACTACTGATCAACTAGAACGGAACAACACAAAGGACAAGATCTTCATCGAGCTCCTCCTGAGCTTGGTTGCATCATCTGCACGGACTCAACGGCACCTGCAAACTGGTTTTGGAAGTATTTGTGAGTCACGGGGACTCAGCAATCTCGCACCCTCGCGATCAAGACTATTTAAGCTTATGGGTAAGGTAAAGGTATGAGGTGGAGTTGCAGCAAGTGACTAGCATATATGGTGGCTAACATGCGCAAATGAGAGCGAGAAGAGAAGGCAAAGCACGGTCGAGAAAGTATGATCAAGAAGTGATCCTAAAACAACCTACGTCAAGCATAACTCCAACACCGTGTTCACTTCCCGGACTCCGCCGGAAAGAGACCATCACGGTTACACACGCGGTTGATGCATTTTAATTAAGGTCAACTTCAGGTTTTCTACAACCGGACATTAACAAATTCCCATCTGCCCATAACCGCGGGCACGGCTTTCGAAAGTTCAAATCCCTGCAGGGGTGTCCCAACTTAGCCCATCACAAGCTCTCACGGTCAACGAAGGAATAGACCTCCTCCCGAGACATTCCGATCAGACTCGGTATCCCGGTTCTACAAGACATCCTCGACAATGGTAAAACAAGTCCAGCAAGACCGCCCGATGCGCCGACATCCTGATGGGAGCTGCACATATCTCATTCTCAGGGCAACACCGGATAAGAAATCCGTACAACTAAAACCAGCCCTCGAGTTTCCCCGAGGTGGCGCTGCAAGGGGCTCTAGTTTGGACCAACACTTAGACAAGCACTGGCCCGGGGGGTTAAAATAAAGATGACCCTTGGGCTGGCCTAACCCAAGGGAAAAAGGCTAGGTGGCGAATGGTAAAACCAAGGTTGGGCCTTGCTGGAGGAGTTTTATTCAAAGCGAACTATCAAGGGGTTCCCATTATAACCCAACCGTGTAAGGAACGCAAAATCCGGGAACATAACACCGATATGATGGAAACTAGGGCGGCAAGAGTGGAACAAAACACCAGGCATAAGGCCGAGCCTTCCACCCTTTACCAAGTATATAGATGCATTAATTAAATAAGATATAATGTGATATCCCAACAAGTAAACATGTTCCAACAAGGAACAACATCTCCATGTTCCAATCATGGGACAAACTTCAATCTTCACCTGCAACTAACAACGCTATAAGAGGGGCTGAGCAAAGCGGTAACATAGCCAAACAACGGTTTGCTAGGACAAGGTGGGTTAGAGGCTTGGTTCAACAAAATAGGAGGCATGATAAGCAAGTGGTAGGTATCGCAGCATAGGCATAGCAAAAGAGCGAGCAACTAAGCAAGCAAAGATAGAAGTGATTTCGAGGGTATGGTCATTTTGCCTGAGATCCCGCAAGGAAGAAGAACGAGTCCATGAAGAAGACAAATGGACGTAGATGAACGGATCCTCACAAACGCGACATTACCGGAACCAACCCAAAGAAGCAAACACCGGAAAGAAGCACACAACATAGTAAACAACCAACACATGAACATGGTATGATATGCGGGATGCGGTATGCGATGCATATGCATATGCATGATTTGACAAGGAATGATTGACTGGCCCCTACTTGGAAATCCAAGTGTGCCACTGGAAAGGTGAGATGAAATCGCTTGAAAACGATATAAAGATCACCGGAATCGGAGTTACGGTTTGGAAATGGCAAGCAAATCAAATATGGCACCGATCTGCGATAAACAGCAAGTAGCCATCTAAATGCAACAAGTTAAACATGCTACAGCACCCAAACATGGCAACGCAATACATGGCAGGGATCCACTCATGAAGCTTAACAAAATATGAACACTGAGGTACGGCTAATTCATCCATTAACAGGTTCAAGGAAGCATGGCAAAAGTGCAATTGGTAAACAGATCTCAGACTTAGTGAAATTAACACTTGTCTGGAATTTCAAATCAGGTAGCACACTTTCGAGCATGAAAAATATATGCTACAGGGCCTGAGAATGGCAAAGTAAAGCATGGCATGGAGCTACTCAAAGAGCTTAACAAAAGTCCCTTAGTGACCTTGAGCCAAAAGGGACCAGAAAATACAATTGCAAGCATGTGAACATGGCAAAAACATAATCAGATCACAGACTTAGTGAAAACTGGAGCATGCAAATCAGATATCAAGTAGGCATGTATACGAGCTCGATGCACTCACTATAGAGCAAGGCATGACAATCTAATCATACACCCAACAAGAATACACATTATACAAGCTAGACATGGCAAGAACAACAACATAGCATGCACAGAACAACTACAACATCCTCGGCAAAATCGCTAACAAGTAGACAATCTGGCCAGATTCACGGAATAGCAAAAGTAGAGCTTGATTGACTCAAGCTAGGGTGCTCCATAATTGCAAACAAAGACATGGATGGATAGAGCACTACAAGATTAACAAAACATCCTTACTGATCATCCTCAAAAGAGGCACGGATCACTAGGAAACAACATGAACATATGGCATATTGAAATAAACAGATCAAGGACTTAGTGGAAATGCTAAGTCCCTGAAATCGGCATTAATGAATGCACCACTTTGCAAGCTTGTGCTAGTCACCACACACATCACAAAAATACATGGGTTGCACCTATGGAAAGATGACAAAGCATATAACAAAACTCATATAGAGCTCAGGGGCATATCATGCACACAATAATCATGGCAAAAATGACAAATATCTAATTGGAGCAGCAGATCTGACAATTAACTCAAATAGCACTCTTCCAATAGCATTTCGGGCATCAAGATAAGCCCAAATGAAAATGATGCAATAAGATGAAATGATGTACTCTCTGAGGCGAACATTTTGATACGCTATATGCCCAAAACGGACCTACGGATGCAAAGTTACGACATGATGAAGATGGGCATATGAAACATGGAAATTTCGGGGACTTAGGAAAAAAGTCAACCTCTCTCAGATCTTAGATCTAGGGTTCGTGCACGCGAACCGAGGCACGGACGGAGTTCGCCGGAACAGTGGCGGAACTCGCCGGAGAATGGCCGGAGACAGGGGAGGCAGTGGCCGGCTCGAGGAGCTCCGGTGACCGGGCGGCGCGGCCGGGGCGCGTCACGAGGTGCACGACGCGCGGCATGCTGCGGTGGCTTGGCGGCGGCCGGGATCTTGCGCGGTGGTGGCGAGGCGGCCAGCGGCGATGGCCGGTGGAGGAGGCGGCGGAGAGGCGCCCCGTGGCAGTGACGGTGTAGCGACCTGACCCGAATGGATCAAGTCTCTGTGCTTAAGTGTCATCCCTAGATCGGTATGCTGACACACACAGTACTCGAAGGATTTATAACAGAGGTAAATCACATGTATAAAGTAACGTAAATACTATTACCTCAATCCATATAGCGGAAGCAACAAGGTTGTGGATTCCCATCAACACCAACGGCAAAGTTGAGTGTAGAAATCGTAACCCTAACGTATCACTTACTTGTCGTAAGATAATCCTGCAACATGAGACGTTGCAGCCCGGAACGGGTCAGTACATTGAATGTACTGGCAAATTCACACCATAGAGAATGATGAATAAAGACTATCACTACATGCATATTTGGCTGGTGGAAAAGCTCTATGGTTATAAGGTTTTTGCGTAAAGCCAATTTTTCCCTACTGCAAAGGAATAAATTTATTTAACTATCATGGTGGTTGTTGAACATTGAGAATGGTTGACAACATTCTCAATCCCAATTAAGTAACATCATTAAACCCAACAATATTCATTTAAAGTAACGTGATGAGATCAACAGGATAATCCAAGAACTAGATACTCAAGATGTCCATAACCGGGGACACGGCTAATCATGATTAGTTTATACACTCTGCAGAGGTTTGCGCACTTTTCCCCACATGACTCGATCGCCTCCGTTTGTTTTCTCGCACTACATGGTGTTTGAGAAACGGATGACCGAGACATAGTCTTTGAGAAGCGCTAGCACCTTACATGTGGGGTAGACCGTACCACCTACAACCCCTACATCTGCTAGTCCACCCCGTAAGAGTTCGCACAACTTAGTCAACTATGCCAGAGCCCATAGTAGCATGTGGCTGCACACGGAAGTTTCTAGCATGAATTATCTTATGATCCCTTTGAGCCTGGGTGGCGGTCCAAAAAAAACAGGCAAGTCCTGATAGACATCATGTGCCTCAATCCACCCAGATGTGTGTTTAAGTGGCCACCTTAGATAAACCATTAAAAATTATCAACTCACATCTGTCATGGATATCACTCACCCAATCCACGTCTACTAGCATAGCATGGCATAATAAGCAAACGTAGAAGTAACTCCCAAAGGTTTTATAATAATACAGGTAGTAGGTACTACCTCATCTACTTCCCATCCCACAATTTAATTAGATCCTAATCATGCAATGTGTGAGGATTGATCTAATGCAATAAAACTGGGTTGTAGAAAAGGTATGATCAAAGTGTTACTTGCCTGCAATGTTGATGAAGATGATTCGCACTCAAACTCTTGATAGCTCTACTCGTCACACTCCGGTCAATCTATCGTAAGCAAGCAATAGTAACCACACAATAAGTACTCATCTAATGCACAAGTAAAACTCGAATGAGAGAACGAACCAGAAAGTTCAACTTAAGAACTCCGGTTGCAAAGAAAGAACGAACCGAACAAACGACGGAAAACAAACGGCGGAAGAAAACAACTCGGTTCTAGCAAGTTGAAACTAGGTCAAATTTTACCATAGAAAAAACTTGTTCAAGTTGATTAGACGGAACGGCGGTTTCGAGACGAAACTCCAGGCGCTTGAATCACCTGATTCCGATAAACGGGCGAGAAGATAAACTAGAACGAAGATCGGATCTGAGATCGCGATCGCGGAATAAATCCAACGAAAAGAAAGAGACGAACGGTTAAACGAACGGGCGTCGTTAACCAGGAATAATCGGTGATCACGTTCGTTGAGACGAACGGTCCGAAAGAAGAACGAACACCGATCTAGGGTTTTCGGAAAAGAAACCGAAAAAGAAAACAGAAAACCGATCTAGGGTTTCGGAAAAGAAACCGAAACAAAGAATCGAAGAGAAAAACCGGAAAAGAAAACCGGAACGGTTTATTTTAAAAGAACCGACTTGGGGAGGCGGGGCGAAAGGTGGCGACGGTGGCGTGCTAGGGCAGCGGCGGCGGCGCTATAGGGGCGGGGGCGGCGGGTGAGGGGCGCGGGGTGGGGCGCGGCTTGGGGAGGAGAGGGGGTTTGGGTTTTTGGTGTGAGGAGAGGGGGGGGTCTATGGGGGTATTTATATAGGAGAGGGGAGAGATTACTTCGGGTAGGGGACAAGAAATAGAGTAGGAAAAGGAAAAACGAAACAAGGAAAAGGGGCTAGCCTAGAATCCTAATAGGATTCGGCCAGGGAAGAGGCGGCGGCTGGCCTGGCGCCTGGCGCATGGCGCTGCGCGCGGCTGGGGTGGAGCGGCGGCTGGCTGGGCCTTTGGCCCAGCGAGCCTGCGGAATTTTTTTTTTAACTGGTTCCGCGCGCAGAAAAACAAGAAAAAGAAAAACTAAACGGGCTCCAAAAACCCTAAAGTAAATTTTCCCCGACTCCTAAAAATGAGTCGAACAAAATGAACTTTTCTACGGACCTAAAATGCAATTTTTGAAAACGCGCATTTTTCCCTATCCAAAGAAAAACAAACAAACACCGGAAAACGAAATTTGATCTATTTATTAAATCTTCATTTTTCCTATATTTTGGGAAAGTCATATTATTCCCTCTCTCATATTTTGATATCGGAAAAATAATTGAAGATGAAATAAATCAAATGATCCTCTTTTCAAATTCGAGAAAACTCTCAAATATGAAAATAACGAAATCTCCAACTCTCTCCGAAGGTCCTTGAGTTGCGTGAAATTTCTAGGATCGACCAAAATGCAAGAAAATAAGATATGCATGATGATCTAATGTATAACATTCCAAATTGAAAATTTGGGATGTTACAAACCTACCACCCTTAAAAGGAATCTCGTCCTCGAGATTCGGAGAGGCTAGCAAGAAATAGGTTAGGGTTGGGGTCTCCTAAAAAATCCATCAATCGTCTCCGGGGTCTGGGGTGCTACCACCCTTAGAAGCATGGTTACAGCTCCATCGAAACTCATATACTTCATCCATATTGTTAACAGTGTCGGTCTTCTCAAATCCTCGGAAAATTCCTTCTCTGGCTCTTCCGGTAGTGGCATAACCTTTTACTCAATTCTTCTATCATTTCCTCTTAGTAAGGTTATTCCGAGATTGGGTCTTCTTAGCTGACGGGTCTAGCGCCAAAACTAAACAACTATCGATATCTCATGGTGGTCAACAATGTATGGTTTCTCCTGCAGGAAATGGGTCTTGGTTGATCCTCACCGTATAACCTACGGTTGGCACAACTGCCGTGTACAAGGGAAAAATACTTATACCATTCTAAGGTTTGAACAAGGTTTAATATCGCCGTCTCTCTACTATAGGTAAGTCACTCAGATTTACCATCCCATATAGCAAGGCGAATAATAAGAGTAAGTCGGTATGGTGATCAATCCATCCCGCACCCAAATCATTACCTTGTATATGGTTTAGCGAATCTCGCATTGTAACACTCGTTCATCCTCACAAGCATTGCAGAATTTCTCTCGTCGACGAACCAAGTTCGGAATAATCCATTGATTCTGCAAGCCAGCCAAACATCTATCGTTCCTTCACAACTCTTAGGTTTTGCGTAAACTCCTATAAAATCGTCTATCGACAAAATCGTAACTTCCTCCAGGGTTTTTCCTTCAGCAAGAATGTGCTTGCTTCTTGGCAGGTCCTGGGGCCTGTGGGTTATGGCCCATCTCATCACTTGTAGTCCTTGAACTTATCATCGGGTAACTGATCATTGTTCCATCTTCCAACTTCCTAGTATTCTTAAATCCATCCAATTGTACTGTCTTCCTTCCTTCTATTTGTACAAGACTAAGACGTGATTACTCAAACTCATCATGGAGTTTCCATTGATCGATATTTCCAACATCATACCTCCTTTATATCCAATAGTAATTCATCTCTTCATCCTCGTGGGATATCCCTCACATCGAGATAAAAACTTATACTTATGAAGTCCATATTCCATTTCGTGGAACATCATTACCCTTTCCAGGGTCAAGCGTCCTTACAGGGGAATATTGGCCATCTCTGCATGGCACTTCTTCAACAGGGAAACGTGAAACACATCTTGAACTCCTGACAGTCCTTCGGGTAACTCAAACTTGTAGGCCACTTCTCTCATACGCTCCAAAATTCGGTATGGTCCTACAAATCTCGGGGCTAACTGTCCCTTAACTCCAAATTGTTTAACTCCTCGCAGAGGGGTCACACGAAGACATGCTCTGTCTCCAATTTCATAGACTACCTCCTTGCGTTTTTAAGTCTGCATAACTCTTCTACCTGGACTGAGCTACTTTCAGTCTATCTCGAATCAACTTAACATTCTCTTCTGACTCCTTGATCACATTTGGTCCAAACAACTGACGGTCTCCAACTTCATCCCACATACTCTTGGGGCATCACACATATCGAGACAAAACTCATATTCATTTTGTCCGAAATCCACTTAGTGGAGTATCCTTTTTTTTCCAAGGGTCAATGGTTCTTACAGGGTACTACCACCCTAAAAATGCACAAACCTTCCATAGACCATATTCTCATATCCAAAATGGTCAAAATTCTTCTTCATAGGGTAACAACTCATAAAATCCATATCAGTACCAACGATGCTACTTCATTCATTCTCAAATGATCACAAGCTCTCGCTTTTCCATTACATGTCTCAACTCAGCACCTTAATATAAAAGAGAATGTTCTCACTTCTACTACTCCATTTCTTTTGTTACAAACTCAACTACCTAGCACAAGTTTCCTTCTCCTTGGGGCATTCTCTGGCAAAGTGCCCTGCTCCATTATAACTAAAACATATTACTTCTGACAAGTATCGAGGTTTCCTTTTTTTTGGCAACTGTTGAGGTAGTGCCCTGACTCCTTGCACCTGTAACAGGTGATATGACTCAGGTTCCTCCTGGGCTCCAATGGGTTTCTCTTCCTGGTCTTTTCCATTCCAATCAGAGCTTCTATTTCCTGTGGGTCATACGCTACTTCCTCCGTCGGGAATTCTACTAGATCCCCATTCATACAATTCTGGGAGATGTGTCCTTCTTCTCCACATGAATAGCAAGACTTGGTGCAGGGTTTAATTGGTTCTTCTTTGGGTGTGTCCTCCACCTCTTCCTTCATCACAGGTTCTTCTAAACTTTCCATAAGGGCTCCTTTCATTGCTTCTTTCTTCTGCTGGATGGTTCGTTGTACCATGGGGTAAATGTGACACTGAGCAGGATAGTGGGTAGTATCTTCACACAAGAAACAAGTAATCTGCCTAGTTGGGCATTCTTCAACTGGGTGACTTTCTTCACAATTCGGGCATTCATCCTTGTGTTCTTTATGGGTGTGTCCTATTTCTCCACAAATCTTGCATGCACAAGGTTTCTTCATATCCCTTCCATAAGGCTTCAACTTCCGGGACACAAACCGAGACTTCGGCAAAGTCAACTTAAATTCTTTCCAAGTGGTTACTCCTTGCCATCCATTCATGGTTTGGTACATCCTCCACCAAGTAGCAGCACCTCTTTCAAAGCACATAAGAGCATGCTAGGTCATATCATTTCCAACTATAGGGTTATTCTACATGTGATCTTCCATGTTCTAAATCCATCGGTCTGTCTCCAACTGACTCATCAGTCCAGAAAATACAAGCTCATCTCCATTCATCCTCTATTGGGTCCATGGGTTTGGGGTGAGATAAGAGAGAGGAGAGGGATGCACACAATGCAAACAACAGTTTTGAAAAGACAGATTTTTGTTGTGGCTATCGAAAAACATCAAACAAATGACAGCTCACAATCGTCGCATCTAACGTAGGTATATAACAGGGGTTTGGTCTTCTAAGGTCAACGTCGCCAAACTCTTCAAGTCTTGTTCATGCCTCCAATGGCTTCTTCCGATCGTGTTTGTCCTTCTCAATTTCTTCTGCCAGATCCTCTCTGTTGACAAAAATTTTCTCGTGACGTCCTTTAATATTTCTGGAGTGGCATTCCAAACTTCTGGGTTTCAACATTGGCATGAACCATGGTACTACTGTCCTTCCGTTCCTGACGAATCTTCGGTATCTCGAGGTTTTTCTACTCTAGCTTGGCTACTTTCAACTTTTGGGTCCTGAGTTCTTCACGAAATGTTTCCTTTCAAATACGGCTTCTTGTGGCTCCATCTTAACTTCTTGATGTAATACTCCAGATCCTGGTGATACACTAGCTAAGGTTAAAACTTCATCTTACTAATAGGTGCTCCATCAGCCGTCTACCATTTAATCCTTCCATGCATATGCATGCTTAACTCAGCACGGTGACAATAGCATAAGCGGGCGATAACCTTATGGATAGCCATGGTTGTTCTCTTGTCATTTCCATGAGCTATCTCTCCATAGTTGATATCTCCTGCCTTAGGGTTTTCCTTGACAAATCCTTGAGTTCTATGCTCCATGTTCCGGTCTTTCTCCAACACACCTTGATCTCGGGTATTGACAACTTCCATAGTCTGCCAAGTTCCATAAGGGTAGCCTTCCTAGGTCATACAAATCTGGGAATTCTTCAGAGCCTTCAAATTCTACTTGTCTCCGGTCTTTAATCGTTGTAGTTTCCATTATTCAGATGC
Organism: Triticum urartu; assembly: GCF_003073215.2. NCBI lineage: Eukaryota > Viridiplantae > Streptophyta > Magnoliopsida > Poales > Poaceae > Triticum > Triticum urartu. The sequence goes on from NC_053028.1 coordinate 233,771,543, forward strand.
ACGGAAAATACTCTTCATTCCGAAGTGGTCTTAGTTGTCCGATATCTTGTACTTCTTGGAGTGGTCTCATCAGTGGAATCTTCGAGTGGTCAAAAGGGGAAAGGGGTATGGTCTCACTAAAGAGAATTTTTGAGTAAGCTCAGAAGAGAAGAGAGGTAAAAGATCTTTTTGAAAGGGAAAGTTGTAGAGAAAAATCTTTGCTATGGGCTTGCCAGTTTTCTAGGGTCACGTCCTACAGTCAACATGTGCTCTGATACCATCTTGTAGCGACCTGACCCGAATGGATCAAGTCTCTGTGCTTAAGTGTCATCCCTAGATCGGTATGCTGACACACACAGTACTCGAAGGATTTATAATAGAGGTAAATCACATGTATAAAGTAACGTAAATACTATTACCTCAATCCATATAGCGGAAGCAACAAGGTTGTGGATTCCCATCAACACCAATGGCAAAGTTGAGTGTAGAAATCGTAACCCTAACGTATCACTTACTCGTCGTAAGATAATCCTGCAACATGAGACGTTGCATCCCGGAACGGGTCAGTACATTGAATGTACTGGCAAATTCACACCATAAAGAATGATGAATAAAGACTATCACTACATGCATATATGGCTGGTGGAAAAGCTCTATGGTTATAAGGTTTTTGCGTAAAGCCAATTTTTCCCTACTGCAAAGGAATAAATTTATTTAACTATCATGGTGGTTGTTGAACATTGAGAATGGTTGACAGCATTCTCAATCCCAATTAAGTAACATCATTAAACCCAACAATATTCATTTAAAGTAACGTGATGAGATCAACAGGATAATCCAAGAACTAGATACTCAAGATGTCCATAACCGGGGACACGGCTAATCAT